>NW_024070202.1:11867499-12037053 GCF_014754425.2 Oryx dammah | reverse complement strand
TATATATATATATATATATATATATATATATATATATATATATAAAGTTTGAGAAAATGCAAAATTATTTGTGGTGAAAGAAAAGAAAAATAAGATGAATGGTTGTGTGAGGTGTAGGGCATAGGTGAGGAGGGTGGCAATACAGAGGTACAAGGAAACTGAGGTGATGGATGTGTTCACTGTGTTGATCGAAGAGTTGGATTCATAGCCATATATATATATGTCAAAACTTAAAAATTTGTACACAAAGACAGTTTATTGTATATAAAAGATAAAAGTGCCATCTAGAATAACAGCATGAAGTATAAACTACCTAAGGATAAATTTACGAAGAAATATCAGGAACAATTATGAAGAAACTTCAAGACTCTAACTGGGGATAGAAATATTTGGCTAGACCAGGACTCATCTTGCATCATTAATATTGGATAAAAAGACTCATTATTATAAAATTTTCCATTAAAAAAATTAATCTATGATTGTAATGCTATAAGAATTCCAATCCTAATGAAATTTTATTTAGTTTTGAACCATGACAGTTTATTCCAATGTTCATATAGACAAAATATGAGAATCATCAGAAATTAAAAGAGAAAGCTCGCAGAAGTGACTTTTACCTGCTACATTTTAGAACATGTTGTAAATTTGGAGTAATTGAAACAGCGTCAATTTGATGCATAAATTGATAGAAGATCAATAATGTAGATAAGAAATAGAGCTAGGTAGCGCTTTCCCGGTAGCGGTAGTGTTGAAGAAACTGTATGCCAAGGCAGGAGTTATAAGAAACGCAGGTTTGATCCCTGGGTCAGAAAGATCCCCTGGAAGAAGAAATGGCAACCCACTTCAGTATTCTTGCTTGGAGAATCCCAGGGACAGAGGGCTACAGCCCATGACGTTGCAAAGAGTCAGTCACGAATGAAGCGACTTAGTGTGCTTGTTAAGGTATAGTTGAGAAATAAGCATATATATGTGCGACTTTCCTGCTGGCTCCGACGGTAAAGCGCCTGCCTGCAATGCGGGAGACCTGGGTTTGATTCCTGGGTCGGAAGGAAGATCCCTTGGAGAAGGAACTGGCAATCCACTCCAGCACTCTTGCCTGGAAAATCCCATGGACCCAGGAGCCTGATAGGCTACACCCCATGGGGTAGCAGAGAGTCGGACACGACTGAGCGACTTCACTTCAAGCATATGTAAAAGTGGCATTACAGTTTGTAAAAGAAAAAAAAAAAGACTTTCTAATAAACAGTTTTGGGATAATTAACCAACTATTTGGAAAAAAAAAAAAAAAGCTGGATAACTGCGTTCCATACAAAGACAAATTCCAGATTGACAAAAATTAAGTATTAAGATAAAATTGGTAAAAACCAACCAAACAAACAAACAGAAAACCCCCAAAACTAGAAGAATATATAAAGGGATACTTTATAATATATAAATGGTAAAGACCTTCCTTAGCCTAAAATAAAAGCCAGAAAGATATCTAACCAAAGATTTAAAATGTTGACTGCATAAAAATTGAAAACTTTTATACTGCAAAAAACACCATAAACAAAGCTGATGAACATGAAATATCTGCAACTAATGTTTAAAATATTCACAGCATTGTTGAAACTGAAAACAGAATAGATAATGTCTGGAAAGAAATGGGCAAAAAGATATAAACAGGCAATCACCAAAGACATATGAATGGTCAGTGAATTTTATGTATTTTTTTCAGCCTTTTTAGTAATCTAATGAATGCAAACAAACACAATAATGAGATATTGCCACCTTTCTGACTAGTAAATTTTAAAAGACGGATCAAACTTAGATTGGCAAGAGAATGGAAATTGACTTTTTCATGTATTGTTGGAAAGAATATAAAAACTGACACATTTTTCCAGAACACAAATTAGAAATGTATGTCAAAGCTTGAAATAATGCAATTACACTTCTAAGTAATTATTCTAAGTGGGTAAATAAACATGAGCACAAGGATTTGTGAACAATGATGTTCACTGCTTCTGTATTTTTCTTTTGTTAAAAAAAAAAAAGGTTCAGGTTCCTTTTAGGAAAAATTTTAACCATACGTGAGCAGAGAGAGAATGGTATAATTAACTAAATCACCCAGTTTCAACAATTATTAACATTTTGCTAAATCTGTCTCTTCTGCACTTTTATTTGGGACAGCTTGCACTTTCATTTGAGTATGGAGATATAGTTTATTAAAGTAAGCCGTAAACAATATAATATATTCCACAAAAACTTTGGTATGTGCACTTGAGAAATAAAGACTTTGAATAAAACATAACTTGAATAAGCTATTAATACTAGCTAATGCCTAGCCCATGTTTTAATTTCCTGAATTTTCTCAAAAATATGTTTAGAATTGGTTTGCTTGAATTAAAATCTTAAGTTTCATATATTACATTTGGTTCATTATGCCTTGGAGTTTCTTCTCTTTAAAAATCTGTAACAGTTCCTCCTCTCCCTCCTTTTAAATGTCATTTATTTATTGAAAAAACTTGCTCATTTATACTGTAGAATTTCCCACATACTGAATTCAGCTGATTGCTTTCCAATTTGCTATTTAACTGTTTTCCCTTATATTTGCTGTGAAATGATAGACTTGGTTAAAAGTTTATGACCGCAGTGTCGCATAAACGATGCCCTGCACTTCCTGTTGCAAAATGCTTTGTTCTGTTTAAATGATAAGATCCAGATGGGTTCAGATGATGTCAGTGTGATGCATGCATTGTAAAGTGCCCCAGTAATTCCTCACTAATTGTGGTATTTCCATGTTGATGGTTGCATAGGTCCATTATTTCATTAAGGATTGCAAAATGTGATTTTCTGTCATTCCCTTTAAAGAGCTGGAACTCTTTCAAGAACTTTCCCTTATCAACTAATTGATACACTGAGATAGACTTTGTATGGCTTAGAGTGGCTTGATTCTTTTCCTCTACTTGTTACTGTTTTAGAATAGTGAGTTGGTTTCCAAGAATTGTAGTTGTCACTGAACGCATATATGGTGCTTATTTCATTTTAACTTGTGGATTTTCATATTCCTAATATATTTCAATGTATTGCAGTCATTATCCTTTTGTTGCATAAACTATCTACAACAGCCTAGAGGAAACCCATTTGAATTGACTCTATTGTTCTTTTGATATAACTCCAATGGTTTTCTGAAAAGTATCTTGCCTTTTGGCACATTTCAATTCCTAGGCTCGCTTTACACATTTCTAATCTTTGACCTAGATTCACCCTATTTCCCATGGAGCTTATTTAAGCTACAGTCATCCCCTACATATGCATTAGAGTCTATCCTCTTTCACCTGTTCATTCATCGTTCTCACCTTGGGGGACCATCAACTTCTCACCCACTATTGGATTATTCCTACCAGGTTAAGTATATGTTGCTACTTTTCCCCTCTAAAAATATTCATTTAGGGGCTTCCCTGGCAGTCCAGTGGTTAAGATTCCATGCTTCCAATCATGGGTTCAATCCCTGGTTGGGGAAATAAGATCCTACGTGCTTCGGGGTGCAGCCCAAAATACCAAAAAACACCCCCCCCCTTAAAAAAAAACAACTATGAAAAGGTTCTATTAAACCACCTTCCCTCTACACACACTACACCCATATAGTGCTCTCTTTTACAGCAAAACTCCTTGAAAGAGGAATCTCTGCTCACTATCCTTAATTTCTCTCCTTCCATACTTTCATGAACAGACTTGAATCTAGTTTTTGTTCTATGATTGTTCTTATCACAGCTATCAGGGCCAAAAATCATTCTCTGTTTTCATCTTAAAGGATAAAACAAGTATTTGGTCACTTGTTCCTTTTTGAAACATGATTCAGATTGAGTTTCTGATAATTTTTTCCCACGTCAACTCTTTTCAATGAAAACTTTACTCTCTCAGTTGCTCCAGTTAATTTTGGTGTCATCCTTAATTTCTCTTTTGCATAAACCAGATCCAGTCTGACAGTAAATCTTGTAATTTCTGGCTCCAAAACACACTCAGCATCCCACCACTTCTTACCATCCCAAATGCTATTAGCCTGACTTAATCATTTCACACCTGTTTGATGATAATAGAATCCAAACTGGTCTCCCATTTCTGACCTTGGTTTATTGCAACCTATTCTCAATAAGCAGCAAAATGTATATAGTTAGAACATAGAGCAGATTATCTCTCTCCTTTCTCTGATGACCTTCGATGGTTTCCCACCCTACCCAAAATAAAGACACAAGCAGCTGCTCTGAGCTACAAGATCATTCATGATTACTTTTCTGATCTCATATTGTACCACCTTCTCTGTTATTTTCTCCTTTCCATTTTCTTTTCCCCTCAAGGCCTTTGCACTTGTTATTCTCTTTGCCGGGAATACGCCTACTCCAGTATCTACAATGGCTCAGTGCTAAAGAGTCCACCTACAGTGCAGGAGACACGGGTTCGATTCCTGGGTCTGGAAGGTCCCCTGGAGAAGGACATGGGCAACCCACTCCAGTATTCCTGCCTGGAGAATCCCACGGACAGAGAGAGGAGCCCGGCGGGCTACAGCCCATAGGATCGAAAAAAGTCAGCCATGGTTGAAGCGACTTAGCATGCGTGCCCTTCCTCACTGCCTTCACATGTTTTGCTTCACTAGCTTCTCTATCTAAAACTTCGAATTCAGCCAGTATTAGCTGGCTCTGGTTGCTACAAGAAGATGCCATCCATTCGGTGGCTTAAACAACGGAAATTTATTCCTCACAATTCTGGAGACTGGAAGCCCAAGACCAAGGTGCCAGCAGGATTGGTGGCTGGTGAGCCCCTCTTCCTGGCTTGTAGAAAGCTGCCTTCTTGCTGAGGCTTCACATGGCCTTTCCTTAGTGGGTGTGCCTGGAGCAAGAGGGAGCTTTCCCATCTCTTCTTCTTCTTCTAAGGAGCTCGTCCAAAATTCATTACTTCATCACTTAAGGAGTGATGGTGCTAGGCTTTAGGGAATTAGAGTTAGGGAGTGAGGATTTCAGTGTATGAATTTTCAGGAGGGGACACAAACATTTAATCCCTAGTAGCTACCTCCACTGATATTTCATATACCCGCCTTTTTTTGTCCCATAAGACACTCATCACATTGTAAAATACAATAAATTTTACTTATTTTGTGGATTCTCTGCATTCACTGTTAGAATTCTATCTCCATGAAAGCATGACTCTCAGCCTTTTTATTGCTTTTATTGATTCTTCAGCATCTCTAAAAATGTACAGATCTCTTTGGTACAGAGAGATCTCAATGCTCCTGTTCCCAAAGAATTGGGCCTCCCATCTCTTGAGGGGGAAATGTTGGGCAGTTAGAATAAGAAAAAGGAGTCCAGAATGGTGGTGGTTAAAAGACAAAGAAGGGAAAAACCCATGAGAATAGACCAAAGGAAGGTCCGAGGACCAGAGTGATAACCTCAGGTGAAACAAACAGCCTTCCTGGCTAGCCCGATACATAGGCAGGCTCAGGTGGAGGAGGAAAAACATAGAAAAAGAGGAGCCAAAACTGGGCCTCTGGCCTCTCTTCTCTTCACGTCTTTTGGGTCTGCCTGCCCTCACGCCTCGGGGATGTATTTTCTTTTGCTTGCCAAATAAAACTGAGCTGTAAGACTGGTCCATCTGTCGTTTAAATTGTTGCTGCCACAAGACAGAACCAAGGAAATTACACACTCCCCTGACAAGATGCTCAGCAAATACATGTTGAGTATCCAGAAGGTCTTAGAGGTTCAAGTGGGGTGTAACCATGAAGGAGAATGTAGCCTTTGTGAGGAAGAATCTGCTCAACCCTGGGATAAGCTATATGTTACAAGAAATCATTATATTATTTTCACATCCACAACTGTGAACAACTTAATATTTATTCAATGAACTTATCAATTAAAACTTCTCTTTTGAAAAATATCTAATTGATAAAGTTACAACGAATAAGCTAGGCTATCTGAAAAAGGAGTACCAAAGTTATTTAAATTCCAACACTGATATAGCCATATGTTTCTTATAAAACAAAGACGTTTTCCCCCTTTACTTTAGAATAAACAACTGTGGCAAATTGGCTCAATATTTCCTTTAGTTATGCTCATAATATATTTTAAGCAACATAATAGGCTTACATTACCCATCTTGTTTTCGATATCCATATGGCAACATTATGTAAATGTTCCTTAAAAATAAATGATGCTATTTAGTATGCAATGTATGTTGTTTGCTGCTAAAACCATAATTATATGAAAGAAGAAAGTCATTGGATCATCCTAAAAAAAAAGGATTAAATTCTAGGACAATTATAAACAGGAAATAGTTGATACAATTAAACTAATGTCAGAAATACTTTACTTGAGTTGATCAAAAAAGGCATAATTTAGAAGAGATTTCAAGATGATAATGGAACACATTTTCTAAGTTTTCCAAGGAATACAGTTTATGAAAGACTCTGAAAACTAGCTGTTAGAAAACTGCAATCGTATGTTGGGAAACTATGATTGAGGTAACCCAGTGTGATACTTTATTCCTCAAAAACTCAAATGAGTATAGTAAGGAAAGGATCCCTTGTGGTTATTAATGACTATTTTAGGTATTTCAGAAAATGCAACAATGAGATAGAATTTAGTAAGAATGATACCTTTCTCATTATCCTCCAAATATTTTTTATTTTGTAGACTTCAAATTATAATATTTGTAGCCTACTGAATTGAAAAATTTATAGAAAACTGAAAATATAAAACATAAAGTCAAGCAGTTAGGGACCAGATAGTAGATAAACTTGCATCTCTGATAGATTCCTCTAAGAGACCTTTCAAATACTCTATTTTGAGTTAATGGTGTTCTGTCATCTTCAGTTATAGACACATAAACTCTTAGCATTTATTTTAACTCCTCTCTTACCTATGAAAAAGTGTGGATCCCATAGGCATCAGAAGCTTTCCCATGGTTGTGTAGGTCAGGATAGAGGAGACCAGACTGAAACTCATCATGTATCCCGGTTAGTCTTATTGTCAAAAGACATTCCAAATCTTTTTTTGTTACAGATGAGATTGATCAAGTGAAAAAATGCCCCACTCGTATGTGCATATATACACACACTGTTCACATACACATACATACAGCTAGTTACACACACATATGCATATAATTTTATTTATGCATCTTAATTTCATAAGAACCAGGTTTGTAAGAACCTAACAGGATGTTCGGTCATATGAACATTTTGTTAACGTGTGATCTTGGCCTTTTTGTTAGGGCACTACACTTTTTTTTTTAGCAGAACCCAGAGGCTGGAACTTAGGATAGTGATAAATTGGTTTTTAAAGAGATGAAAATGGTGTAATAGTCCTGTTTTTTCTTTTCTTTTATGATATTTAGACACTTAGAAAATTATGATATTTAGAAAAAATCAGAAGCATATAGTGATTCTGGTTGCAAGCACAAGAACCTAAAATTGCCCTGCAGAGCTGGCAAACAGGAAATAGGCTACAGAAAAACAGCATATTTGCAGCCTCATTATCTTCCTACATAACAGCAGAGATTGGGTGTCAGGGGTACTCCAGGATATTTTCTTTAAAGGACACAAGTTTTTAAAAATCAGGGAAAAAATCAACAGTTTAAATATATAAGAAGTGAAGCAGACATTGCTAAAGAATGTATTGTCTATCAGCATTTTCAAGTGTTCTGCTTTTAATGATGTTCTTTCCAAGTTTTAGGGACTAGGTATAAGCCTTCTTTCATTAACATTTCCTATAGAATATCTTTTTCTTTTAATTGTTTTTGAAGATATGGGATTACAAATTTAGAAGTCTGGAATACATTACAGTAGTTCATCAAGATTTCATCTGATTGGAGGGACCCTAGCTTTCTTTTGCACGCATTTTTGAAATATCAGTTCAGACCCTCCATAAAGATGGACTGGTTTCGCTAGGTGATGCACGTACATTTTGTACATTAGTATAGTTTTCTGCTTAACAGAGATGTGTATTTGTGTGTTGGGTCAAGGAAGGGAATTGTCAAAGGACAAGAATACAGGTTGATTAGTGAAGGATCTTAGTGATAGCCAAGAATCTCTAAGGGGGCACTGCTGATGGAGCTCATAACCCCAGTGACATCCAACATTGCAATGGAGTCCTGAGGATGGATTAGGAAAGTAAATGTCAGAACCCTGGGAATGTCCTCCACAGAAAGGGAGCATAAGAAACCTGGAACTTTCTCTATTTGTTTCTCCCCTGACCTCATAAGCATCGTAAAAACTCAGGCAGCTTGCCAGACTCAAATACAAATAATGGTTTTACTGACAAAACTAACAACTTGTGAGGGGAAAAATTGAGAACATTAGAAAATGCTTACTCTTTCAAAAAATACTGTAATTTTTGAGTTAAATTTCAAGGATAAGCCACCAAATACATACTTTTATTTAAAATGTTTCTTGCTTGTCAATTTATACATAGAAACAAAACAACAACAATGAAAATTGAAGTTGTAATGATGCTGCATGTTTAAAAAGAAATGCATTTTGAATGCAAATTAAAACTACAGTGAGGTGTCACTTCACACCAGTCAGAATGGCCATCATCAAAATTTCTACAAACAATAACTGCTGGAGAGGGTGTGGAGAAAAGGGAACCCTCTTGCACTGTTGATGAGAATGTAAATTGATACAGCCATAACAGAGAACACTTGGAGATTCCTTAAAAAAACTAGGAATGAAACTACTATATGACCAAGCAATCCTACTATTGGGCACATACCCTGAGAAAACGAGAACTGAAACAGATGTATGTACCTCAATGTTCATGGCAGCATTGTTTACAATAGCTAGGACATGGAAGCAACCTAGACTTCCGCTGACAGATGAATAGATAAAGAAGTTGTGGTACATATATACAATGGAGTATTACTTGGCCATAAAAAGGAACACATTTGAGTCAGTTCTAAGAGATGGATGAACCTAGAGCCTGTTATACAGACTAAGGTAAGTCAGAGAGAGAAAAACAAATGTCATATACCTACGCACGTGTAGGTAATGTCAATGCATGTACATATAACGTAGTAAACTGGTACTTATACACCTATTTGCAGGGCAGGAATAGAAACTCAGACATAGAGAACAGTCTTTGAACACAGTGGGTAAGGGAGAGGGGGAGGTATCTTGAGAGTAGCATTGAAACATATACGCTGCCGCTGCTGTTGCTGCTAAGTTGCTTGAGTGGTGTCCGACTCTGTGTGACCCCATAGACTGCAGCCCACCAGGCTCCCCTGTCCCTGGGATTCTCAGGGCAAGAACACTGGAGTGGGTTGCCATTTCCTTCTCCAATGTGTGAAAGAGTGAAAGTGAAGTCGCTCAGTCGTGTCCGACTCTTAGCGACCCCATGGACTGCTACCATGCATAAAATAAATAGCTAACAGGAAGTTGCTGTATAACACGGGGAGCTCAAGATGGTACTGTGACAACCTACAGGAGTGTGATGGGGTGGGGGTTGGGAGGTGGGGAGGAGGTTCAAGAAGGATGGGGTATATGTATTCTTATGGCTGAATCATGTCACTGTGTGACAGAAAACAACACAATATTGTAAAGCAGTTATCCTCCAATTAAAAATAAATTTTAAAAAAGGAAATGCATTTTGAAATGTGGGAAGACCCATCAAGAATGGTGGAGGAAACCACAAAGATTTTTAAAATATTGGCATGAAATACCGATGAGGGCTGTGGGCTTGTCCAGGAATTCTTTCTTGCTTGTGGTAGATATGCTAGATTGGCCCTTTTAAACATCTGTTTCAACTTTCTTCTATTAGGCAGAGGCTGGAAATAAAAATTAAAAATCCCAGCTGGGTTTGAAGTGAGAATTCCAGATGTGGTTTAGGTCCTGCCAATCGGGTGCTGCCAAATGATTCTCGTGTTCAGAACTGAGTTCATGGAGTATGTGAGATGCTAATTTTGTGGGTGCAGATTCAGCAGGATTTGGATAACTCTGGGGCCAACAGTGGCAAGGATGGGTCTCTTGGTCCCAGATCACAGCCAAGCCAAGAGTGATTTTGGAGTCAGGAATTTGCTCTTGAATTCTCTCCCAGAAGTTGTAATTCTCTTGGCAGGTCACATCTACTGTGTGGTTCTGGGAGTCATTCCTGAATGACCTGTTCCTTCAGATCTTATAACAATTTTGTAAATACCTTAGTTCCTGTATTAATTTTTAAAATTTCCTTTGTTAAATTCTTTTCTGCTAAAAATATATTAAATTATTTTCTGTTTCTCTGGTGGCTCAGATGGCAAAGAATCTACCTGCAATGAGGGAGACCCGGGTTCGATCCCTGGATTGGGAAGATCCCTTGGAGGAGGGAACAGCTACCCACTCCAGTATTCTGGCCTGGAGAATTCCATGGACATAGGAACCTGGCAGGCTACATTCCATGCAGTCGCAAAGAGTCAGACGTGACCGAGAAACTTTTATTTTTACTTTTTCTGCTAAAAACACCTAGCATATTTTCTATTACCAGCAGCTGAATTTTTATACAATAGTAGAATACATCTTTCAAAGAAGGCAATGGCACCCCACTCCAGTACTCTCGCCTGGAAAATCCCATGGATGGAGGAGTCTGGTGGGCTACAGTCCATGGGGTCTCGAAGGACACGACTGAGAGGCTTCACTTTCACTTTTCACTTTCATGCATTGGAGAAGGAAATGGCAACCCACTCCAGTGTTCTTGCCTGGAGAATCCCAGGGATCGGGGAGCCTGGTGGGTTGCCGTCTCTGGGGTCGCACAGAGTCAGACACGGCTGAAGTGACTTAGCAGCAGCAGCAGCAGAATACATCTTTATCATAGGCTTCTAGTGTAGTCCTGCTGGAGGGCTTAGGAAAGAAAAGGACTGAATGTATTGAAAGTTCAGCTTCCCACCTCTCACCCCATATAATTGTTCCCTTTCTATTGCTTTTCCTCTAGAATCAGAACCAGACCATCTCCTCTTTGATCCTTGGCATTTACTGGACTTCTCTGTCCCTGAAAATAATAATAGTGTCTGCCTCACAGAGTGATGGTGGTTTTAGTTGCTCAGTTCAGTTCAGTCGCTCAGTCGTGTCCGACTCTTTGCGACCCCATGAATCGCAGCACGTCAGGCCTCCCTGTCCATCATCAACTCCCGGAGTTCACTCAGACTCAAGTCCATCGAGTCTGTGATGCCATCCAGCCATCTCATCCTCGGTCGTCCCCTTCTCCTCCTGCCCCCAATCCCTCCCAGCATCAGAGTCTTTTCCAATGAGTCAACTCTTCGCATGAGGTGGCCAAAGTATTGGAGTTTCAGCTTCAGCATCATTCCTTCCAAAGAAATCCCAGGGCTGATCTCCTTCAGAATGGACTGGTTGGATCTCCTTGCAGTCCAAGGGACTCTCAAGAGTCTTCTCCAACACCACAGTTCAAAAGCATCAATTCTTCGGCGCTCAGCCTTCTTCACAGTCCAACTCTCCCATCCATACATGACCACTGGAAAAACCATAGCCTTGACTAGATGGACCTTAGTCGGCAAAGTAATGTCTCTCCTTTTGAATATACTGTCTAGGTTGGTCATAACTTTTCTTCCAAGGAGTAAGTGTCTTTTAATTTCATGGCTGCAGTCACCATCTGCAGTGATTTTGGAGCCCAAAATAATGAAGTCTGACACTGTTTCCACTGTTTCCCCATCTATTTCCCATGGAGTGATAGGACCGGATGCCATGATCTTCGTTTTCTGAATGTTGAGCTTTAAGTCAACTTTTTCACTCTCCACTTTCACTTTCATCAAGAGGCTTTTTAGTTCCTCTTCACTTTCTCCCATAAGGGTGTTGTCTTCTGCATATCTGAGATTATTGATATTTCTCCTGGCAATCTTGATTCCAGCTTGTGTTTCTTCCAGTCCAGTGTTTCTCATGATGTACTCTGCACATAAGTTAAATAAGCAGGATGACAATATACAGTCTTGACACACTCCTTTTCCTATTTGGAACCAGTCTGTTGTTCCATGTCCAATTCTAACTGTTGCTTCCTGACCTGCATACAGATTTCTCAAGAGGCAGGTTAGGTGGTCTGGTATTCCCATCTCTTTCAGAATTTTCCAAAGTTTATTGTGATCCACACAGTCAAAGGCTTTGGCATAGTCAATAAAGCAGAAATAGATGTTTTTCTGGAACTCTCTTGCTTTTTCCATGATCCAGCGGATGTTGGCAATTGGATCTCTGGTTCCTCTACCTTTTCTAAAACCAGCTTGAACATCAGGAAGTTCACAGTTCATGTATTGCTGAAGCCTGGCTTGGAGAATTTTGAGCATTACTTAACTAGCATGTGAGATGAGTGCAATTGTGTGGTAGTTTGAGCATTCTTTGGCATTGCCCTTCTTTGGAATAGGGATGAAAACTGACCTTTTCCAGTCCTGCGGCCACTGCTGAGTTTTCCAAATTTGCTGGCATATTGAGTGCAGCACTTTCATAGCATCATCTTCCAGGATTTGAAACAGCTCAACTGGAATTCCATCACCTCCACTAGCTTTGTTCATAGTGATGCTTTCTAAGGCCCATTTGACTTCACATTCCAGGATTTCTGGCTCTAGATTAGAGATCATACCATCATGGTTATCTGGGTCGTGAAGATCTTTTTTGTACAGTTCTTCTGTGTATTCTTGCCACCTCTTCTTAATATCTTCTGCTTCTGTTAGGTCCATACCATTTCTGTCCTTTATCAAGCCCACCTTTTCATGAAATGTTCCCTTGGTATCTCTAATTTTCTTTAGTTGCTCAGTTGTGTCCAACTCTTGCAAGCCCATGAACTGCACCCTACTAGGCTCCTCTGTCCAGGGAATTTTCCAGGCAAGAATACTGGAATGGGTTGCCATTTCCTTCTCCAGGGGATCTTTCTGAATCAGGGATCAAACCTGGGTCTCCCACCTTGCAGACAGATTCTTTACCATGGGAACCGTCAGGGAAGCCCATAATAATTAAAGAATTAAAGTATGGTACACAGTAAATGATCAATAAATGTGATCTACTGTCAGCATCATTACTTCCATGTAACTCCTATCACCTGCAATGATAGTTACAGGATAAATATTTTGCATGCCCTTGAGGGAAAAAAACTAGGTTTCATTCATCATCTTTCTGTCTCGAGAGCCTATCACAAAGCTTGACACTTAGATATTTAAAGCTTCCTGAATGAGCATTTCTACATGAAGAGTCTATGAGATCAAAAATATTCCCCACGTTCTCGAAGTATCTTGTTCTTTTACTTTCTTTGGGAAAATTAGAATACTCTTAATCCTTCATAGAGCCTTCCTTATGAAGATGAGGTTGAATAAATACTAATAAATTTTTTTAGAATAAAAAAATCTAAAATAAGCTTTGTATGTTGTCTATTTCAGCTCCGTAACTTTGTGCATGCTTGTGTGCTAAGTCACTTCAGTCGTATCTGACTCTCTGAGACCCTATGGGCTGTAGCCCGCCAGGCTCCTCTGTCCATGGGATTCTCCAGGCAAGAATCCTGGAGTGGGTTGCCATGCCCTTCTCCGGGGGTCTTCCTGACCCAGGGATCAAACCCATGTCTCCTGTGGTCCCGCACTGCAGGGGGAATCTTTACCGCTGAGCCATCAGGGAAACCCTCCCATAACTTCATGTATGATGAAAAAGTGAAAGGCAGGGAAAGTGTTAGTAAAGATCCAAATGCACTGTTCTGTGCTTTTCACAAGCCTGCTAGCCTGCAGCCAGTTCTGTCTGTAATTCCCCCTGTTAGATTCTCCTGTGGCATTACATTAAGAAGGTGGTGGCGGTTCTCAGTTGCTCAGTCGTGTCTGAATCTTTGCAACCCCATGGACTGTAGCCTGCCATTCTCTTCTTTTCACCGAGTTTCCCAGGCAAGAATACTGGAATGGGTTGCCACTCCCTTCTCCTGGGGAATCTCCTGGACTCAGGGATCAAACCTGAGTCTCCTGCATAAGCAGGAGGATTCTTTACCACTAGCACCACCTGGGAAGCCCTAAGACCGTGAAAGTCTGATTCAGCCCTGAGAGTCTATGATTTTAACAGATGAGCTTTAAAAACATCACATCATTTTGGATGTAACCCTTAAATGTGTTATTGAAATCTTCCACATTTTTCTTAATGGTATAATTAAATCCCTTTTTAATTACTAAAGAGAAAAAGTAAGTATTAATAATTGCACCATGATATTAATACACTACAGTGACATCTTAGAGTAATTACATGTCTGTAAGGACTTCTTCCCTGAAATTAAATAGTTCTCACTGAGAATAGGTTTTCTTTTACGGCTGGTGTTCAATTTCTTTGCTCACTGTGAGGCATATAGTTGTCTTTTCTTGCTGCCATTGATAATCTGGTCTCCAGAAACTCTCACCAATTTTCTATTGATAGGTTTCTTCTAATATTTATGAGCTCAGGAAATCAGGGGAAAAAGCTTTTAAAATGAGCCCAAACAAAAAATGAATTTACTAAAAGTGAGAGTTTATGGAATTTTTCTAGGGCTCTTGTGCTCATGCTTGCTCGTGTCTGACTCTTTGTGACCCTTTGGATTATAGCCTGCCAAATTTCTCTGTCCATGGGATTCTCCAGGCAAGAATACTGGAGCAGGTTGCCACTTCCTGCTCCATAATATATGTTAGACTAAGTACCAGTTCAAAACACTGAAGCAACAGTTAATAACAAAGTAAAATTCTGATAAATTAAAGCTCCATGTAATGTAAGATTCTGTAGCCCCTTTGAAAAGTATTCTGGCTATTCCTCACAAAGGTAAAACAACACCTATCTTTCGATTCAGCAATTTAATTCCTAGTTATACAACCAACCCATGAAATTAAAAGACGCTTACTCCTTGGAAGAAAAGTTATGACCAACCTAGATAGTATATTCAAAAGCAGAGACATTACTTTGCCAACTAAGGTCCGTCTAACCAAGGCTATGGTTTTTCCTGTGGTCATGTATGGATGTGAGAGTTGGACTGTGAAGAAGGCTGAGCGCCGAAGAATTGATGCTTTTGAACTGCGGTGTTGGAGAAGACTCTTGAGAGTCCCTTGGACTGCAAGGAGATCCAACCAGTCCATTCTGAAGGAGATCAACCCTGGGATTCCTTTGGAAGGAATGATGCTAAAGCTGAAACTCCAGTACTTTGGCCACCTCCTGTGAAGAGTTGACTCATTGGAAAAGACTCTGATGCTGGGAGGGATTGGGGGCAGGAGGAGAAGGGGACGACAGAGGATGAGATGGCTGGATGGCATCACGGACTCGATGGACGTGAGTCTGAGTGAACTCCGGGAGTTGGTGATGGACAGGGAGGCCTGGCGTGCTGCGATTCATCGGGTCACAAAGAGTCGGACACGACTGAGCAACTGAACTGACTGAACTGAACTGATACAACCAAGAGAAATAAAAACATGTTCCCACAAAAAGTTGTACAAGAATGTTCATTGTAATCATTATTCATAATAGTAAAAGGGTGGAAACAATCTAAATGTCCATTAACTACTGAATAGTTAAATAAAATGTGGAATATACATACAATGGAATATTATTTGGCGTGAAAAGAATAAAGTACTAATACATGTCAGAGCATGGATAAAACTTGAAAACATGCTAAGAGGACAGTCACAAACTACCAGCTGTTGTAATAGGCAAATTTATAGAGGCAGAAAGTAGATGAATGCTTGGCTGGGGCTGGGGGCTGGGTTTAGGGGATGTTGGAAGATGATTGTAAGGGTGGTAGATAAAGGCTAAGACATTTCTTTTTGGGTAATGAAAATTTCTTACTGTGGTTATTATTGGACAGCTGTGAAGATACTAACACCATTGAATTGTACCCTTTAAATGGATGAATTGTATAGTATGTGACTTATATCTCAGTAAAGCTATTACCCAAAAGTCTCCGTGTAGCAAAATGATGATCAGTCTCCAGCTGAAATTCCATCAACTTTGAACAATATTTTATCCAACAAACTGAGTTTTGAACAGTTCATTGTAAACAGATCCTGTGCAAAACAGGATTTTGATGAAAACAAATGCTCTTTCCAAATTGCTTGTTTATATTACAAGGAATTTGACCAAATAGCACCACTGCAGATTTATCTTAACACATAGTAAACTCACAATGAGTGTCTTGTGTTCCCCGTAATTTTCTTTTTGTTTCATTATGCAAGACAGAGCTGTCTGGATCTCACTTTGGAGTGACGCAGACAGAATTTCTTAAAGACAGGAAGGTTCAATAGCAGAAGGATGATTCATCAACACAGAAGGATTTCTTCTGGTGGTTAACTTGCAGTGGAGTCAACTTGCTTTCCTATTTTTTCATCATTGCTCTAGAGATCAGGCAACTGTATCCACATGTGGTTTGGACAGGAAGCTTCTTCCATATCGGCTGCAAAAGAGCGAAAGGCGGTGGTGCTGAGGTGGGGGCAGGGCTGGGCATCAGAGGCCGGCAGTGCTTCCGTGGTCCTCTCAGGGATTTCTGGGGGACGGTGGTGACTCGTTTGTGTCTCTTAGGCTTACTTTCCCTGTTTGTTACAAGTTTTCTCATTAGGTCCTGGGAAATGATGTATCAGTGTGTTGACCTGACCTGCTTTTCTGAAACTCTCTGCAACAGGAGCCTCACCTTCATGTGTTGTTATTTTAAAAAAAATTTTTTTTTAAATGAGACAGCAAAGTGACATTTCATTATCAAGTAAGTTTAAATAAAGAGGGAAAATTGTTAATAATTCAATCTGAACTGGCTAGAAGCAAATGGTTATATTAAAAATAAATGTATTTTAGGTGTGACCTTAGATTGTTTACAAAAATTATGCCAGGGACTACAAAGAAAATCTCAAAATAATTACCTTCATGTTCTACTTTTATTTAAAATTTTATATTTTTCTCCATAAGACAAACAGGGCTGAGGGAAATGCTATCCCAAGAAGCTCTATGTGTGTGTGAACATGCACGTGTGTGTACATGTCTTCATAATATAGACATAGAGTGTTTGTAAGAATTCAGCTACTCCAACAGGGCAAGAGATGAAATTACTGTCACTATTAAGTTGTCTAAAGGTCTTTTGGATAACAGACTGTTCAGAATTCTAAAAATTAAAATAATTTTTGAAATGAAATGCATAGTTTGTCAATAAACTCGATATTCATATGACCATTTGTAAAAAGTTATTTTTAAATGATTATTTAAATGCTTTACATTGTTTTAAAAGATTAGTTTTAAAAGGGACTTCCCTGGCAGTCCAGTGGTTAAGACTCTGCACTTCCACTGCAGAAGGTGAGGGTCTGATCCCTGGTAGGGAACTAAGATCTTGCATGCCATGAGGTGTGGTAAAATTTTTTTTTTAATTAAATGCTTTACATCGTAATGCATGCCATTTTCTAGCATTCTGCTCTGTAAGACTGGGTGTGAAGCTATCGGAAGCATTCCAAGGCACTCGGTCGGTGGGAATGTTTACACCCACTTTTCCGTGCAGTAGGGAGAAGCCATTTTCAGTTTTGATCCTAAGTATAAAGTCAGTAATTTCCAACAAAATGGAACTCCCTCACTGGTACAGCTCCAAGAATTCTGACCTAAGAGGAAGCAGGCAACCCCCCCTCTAGTCCAGGGTGTTGAGACACATCATGAGTCAAAAGCATGTGCCAAAGTTTCCCATCTATCTCTTTTGAGGATACACATAGAATGTTCTGGATGGAGCACAAGAGCGTTGCATCATCACACTGGAACATTTCTGAGTTAGGAAACAAATGCTGAGCACATGTTACAGGTCCAGCTCAGATGACCTGGACTTACAGAGAGGAGTCCATCCCATAAGTTACCCACAGCCAGAGGCGGCTATGAGCTGTGGTAGTTAGTTTAGCGGAACTGATACTTGCTTATGGTTCAGTGCACACAAAACCCCTGTTGTAGGATTCTGTTCTGGCAAGAGGATTCAGCAATATAGTAGCAAATTCTTACACCATCTTCAAAAATCCTAAATCCAATCAATATTAAGTAAAATCTATCTGATTAGGAGTTGTGATAACAGCATCGTTTGCTGTTATGCCTATACCGTAAATGCTAAATGGGCTGAGACAGGAAGCTAACATTGACTAGACTAGACTACAGAAAAGTCTGACATTTCCTAGGAAGACATGCACTTTTCATGTTCAATCCCCTGTTATTTCATATGATCTGAACTAATTGTATCGGGAAAGCTCTATTTATTTAGGTAAATTCAAAACAGCTGGAGGGTTGATTAATCCCAAGGGCTAAGTAGCATAAATAAATCAATTTCTGGGCCAAATGAAAATAAGATTAGGGCAAGAACTATGCGCGCATTAAAAGTGAACTAATGTAAATTGAAGTGTTTTGAAATTTGTAATGCATTTGTTAAAGGTAAAATATTATTCTAATAATTGAAGAATATTATGGGTTTTAACATCATTACTAACTGCAGGATTTAATTTTAGGTGCTTGCCAGTAAGAATTATGATAAATACCTATTTTTGATTATATGCAGCCTTTCCTAAAGATTATGCAAATTTCCTTTGCCAGGAACTTTTCTTACATGATAGTAAAACTTTTTTTTTATATCCACTTGAATACAATAAAGACATTCTTCACCAATAAATCCTAGGCCAGTGTCACTAAAGAACAACTTGTATAATTCATTGCTTACGAACCAGTCATTTAAATCCTGCTGTCTGCTCTTCAGAACTAAAATTCTGAGAAACAGAATCTGGGGTTAGTCTTTGGACAGATCTGAAACTAGTAACATTCTTGCAGGTCATATTCTCTTTATGGACCTTTCTTATTTCAAAAGTCAAGGATTCAGTGAAGTCTGTTCCATAAAGGTCCCTGATTGAAATTGATCAGGAGATGTGGGTTGTAAGGAAGTTACTACAGAAAGAGAAGAGCTGAGGACCCTGACTCCCACGGCAGAGTTTTTTCCTGAACGCAGAAATGACTTGGAGGGGGCAAAGCACATGAGAATTGTGAGTGTGTGCTGTCACTTCAGTGTCTGACTCTTCACGACCCTATGAACTGCAGCCCGCCAGGTTCCTCTGTCCATGGGACTCTCCAGGCAAGGACAGTGGAGTGGGTAGCCATGCCCTCCTCCAGGGATCTTCCCGACCCAGAGTTTGAACCCACATCTTTTAAGTCCCCTGCATTGGCAGGCAGGTTCTTTACCATTAGCACAACCTAGAAAGCCCATGAAAATTTCTTTCCTGTTATTAAGGTTAGAAAGACTTGGTAAAGCTTTGAGTCAGAGTCCCTGTGTCATCTCTGGGAGGCTAGGCGCATCATATTCAAAACACTGGGGTTAGATTATGTTATTTAAGTGAAGATGACTTTTTAAAAAATTATCCCCTGAATCCAGGTAAGGTTAGCTAGCCTTCACTTGGCTTGACCCTCTGGAGATTCATCTGCTTAGTTCAGTCCTGTGGACAACAGGAACCAGCTCCCAGTGCTGGGGGCTCTGCCTCATTGTGACTTTGGTCTTGCGGGGAAGGTTCTAATCAAGAAGAGATCTCACCTGACTCATCCCCCTTAGCAGGACGAACGGCCCCTCAGTGATGAAGGGGCGGCCCTGTGGGTGGCCAGCAAGACTTGGGGTCAGGTGGACAAGACTGGAGTGGCAGACAGCGATAAACTACTAATGAATTTAAGTTGCATTTAATTTAAATTAAGCAGTTTAATGATCTGATTTTACCTACCCCTTAACAAACTCCCATGCCCAGTCTCATCGTGGCTACTTCACACACGTATGACTCCTCTTAAACCCCCAAGCCACCCTCACTGTTATCAGGGAACTTTCCACCCTGTGGAAAAGAGAGAACTCTTGTAACTTCCCTTAATTTTCCATTAAATGTACAGCTCTCTCCAAATCTCTCTCTGTCCTCCTGGCGGTCTAATATTTCTTTCCCTCTTGGCTTCTTTGCCTCTGCCACATACATGTTCAAAGTTCCTCCAACCAAACATTTCCCACTCAAGTCTGCCTCTTTCCGAGGACACCAACCTCCTTCATCAATACAGTTCTTAAAAGAAAAGTACCCTTTTGCATTCTATTTTCTCACTCCATTTTCACTGCTTACCCCATAGATGGACTTCCCTGGTGGCTCAGATGGAGAAGATTCTGCCTGCAATGCAGGAGACCCGGTTTCGATCCCTGGGCTGGGAAGATCCGCTAGAGGAGGGAATGGCTACCCAATCCCATAGAAAGTTAGCTTCAGTCCCCTTCTTTCTAATGAGGCCCTTCTCGCAGTGGTCATCTCCATCTGCCTCCTAACTAACAGATCTGCCTTTCTCATCTCCATTTTCATTGTATTTGATTTTGAAATAATTATTCAGGGACCATCTTGCCCCTGGCATTGTTTTAGGAATTGTCACATATTCCCTTTAGTCCTCAACATAGTCATGTGTATGAGGTATTATATTCCACATATTTTTTTAGAAAAGGAAACAGCTTTGCTTGATACCATTAACAGCTTCCTATACCTGGAGTACCTTCCTCTCAGAGTTTCTATAAAATGACTCTGTCCTGATTCTCTACTTTGTCTGGAGAGTGTTTTTGCCCTTTTTTCCTGTCTCTATTACCTTTTGCCCATTTCTATTTCTCTCCCTCTGGACTACATTCTTTCTCAATGATGTAAATTAAGTCTGAATCCATATCTCTGGATTGGAGGCAGAAAGCATGCAATCCTGAATGCATCATCTCTCTGGTCCTGATTTCTATTTTCAACTGTGTAATTAACATCTCTGTGTTCATAGATAGTCAAGAAAGCAAATCCAACTCATTATCTTTTCATTCACGTTTTTAGTAAATATCTGTAAAATCTACAGCGTATTCTAGGTCTTGTTGGCTGCCCTGGGGACATTTTGATCAGTAAAACCCAACTCTGTCCTTGGGGATCAGGTGATAGACTTGTAAATAATTACAGTATATAGGTAAACATAGGTATTTAGAAGTGAAGAAAGTAGATCAAGAAGCAAGAGAAAAGGAGCCTGCAGCTGCCTGATGCCTCAAAGAAATTTTCCCAGAAGAGATGAAAACTTACGTGATGACTTTGAAGGAGATTCCTAGGCAGATCAGGGAAGAAAGAGACGTTTGGTGAAAAGTTTGTGCAAATGCGCAGAGGTTTCAAAGAGAGAAAATGGCAACCCAAGATAGTCTATGGTTTGCTAGCTTAGATGTTTGGGGAGGGAGGGGAGAATTCTGCACTGGGATTTACAGTACCATTATTTATTGGATTATTTACCTAAAAGACATTTGACTTTCCCCTCCTTAAATAAATACTGTCCCTATCAATATTGTTGGTTCCGTTTTCTGTAGGGCTTTCGATCCTGTCGTATACTCCCTTTCTTCCTGTGGCCACTGCCCTCGTTTTTATAAATCATTGTGAATGATTTATTGCACAAGATTTGAGAAAGGAACTCAAGGGCTTGGTAAACTCAAGCCCTTTACCCTGTTCAAAAATAAATAGGCTTACAGATCTAGATGTCCCATTCTGCTTATGTGAAATTGTGCTGGTTTTGAATTTCGAAATAGAACTAAGCAGTTTAAAAAATATCAGAATGACTTTTGTCAATGTGAAATCAGTTAAAAGAAAACACCACCATTTTTTAAAAAAAGTCTTTATTGAATTTGTTACAAAATTGCTTCTGTATTGTGTTTGGTTTTTTGACCAGAAGGTGTCTGGGATCTTAGTTCCCTGAACAGGGAGCGAAACTGCATTGCCTACATTGGAAGGCAAAGTCTTAACCACCAGGGAGGTCCCCTCCCTCTACCACCAGTTTTTGTTTTTTAAATTCATAGGAGCTATTTGTATTCTCCTACTTATCAAGTGGCAGAAAATCTAAAGGGATCAATGACGATTTAGGAGGATGTGTCAAAATGTCAGGGCAAGGGTTTGGAGTATGGCAATTGCCTAAGAAACTGTGGAAGAAGTCCAAAGAAGGGAGTTCTGTTTTACTAGGAAAGACAGGGAGAAAAGAAAATGGTGATGGGTGATCTACTTATGCAGTCAGGCTCCTGGCTATACCACACCCTGAAATGAGATAGCTTGAACTGATTCTTTCCTTACCTTAAGGAAGGGTTTCTGTGTAATAATAATACTTTATATAATTGTAACTATTGCTTCAGTCTGTCTAACTCTTTGTGATCCTATGGACTCTAGCCCACCAGTCTCCTCTGTCCATGGAATTCTCCAGGCAAGAATACTGGAGTGGATTGAAATGTCCTTTTCCAGAGGATCTTCCCAACCCAGGGATCAAACCTGCGTCTCTTAGATCTCCTATTTCCTGCATTGGCAGGTGGGTTCTTTACCACTAGCACCACCTGGGAAGCCCTATATCAATGTAACTATAATTCATTTTCAAATCGTTTTTGTAGACTTTGATTCTCAATCTGACTTTCTAAATAGGAATCATTGTTGCTCATTTCACAAATGAAAGGAATTGAAGCAGAGTATTTAAGAGGCTTGCTGAAGATGAAAAGAGCTAGTTAGTAATCAATAGACATGGAATCAGGTCTGTTATTCTACAGATCTTGCTATTATATGACCTCTAGAAATTACAGAGAGAACTGAAGTTGTATTCTAAAATGTAGGTTCATTGAAGGCTGATCCTGAAAACTTTCGGATGTCAATGTGAAATTTGCAACACGCTAAGATATGTTTTCTAGAAAATTTCTGAAAATTGTCCTAATTTTTGATTGTCTCATTTTGTCTTTGGTGAATCTATTTGTTCAGGTATGTTAGCACAAGTATATTTATACTGATCAAAACACATCTCCTGATTTGGAGTTTGGTAAATTTGGCTATTGCATAAATACTACAGGTATTGAAAGAATACTGTGTGGCTTACTTCCTGCCAATAGATCTCTTTTTCTCTTCTAAGCACTTAAAATAAGGTAATACTTAAAAAGAGTTCAGTTCGAATTAGTAGTAAGAGGAAGAAATGTGTGTTTCTCACAGTGCTGGATCCTTTTTCGTACAGTGGAGTAAGAGCCTCCTGGCTAGAGTCTCAAATATCTTGCTAGGTTTTTTCAGACAATTTCAGAATGTTCAAAATCTATTAAAAGGGTAAGAAAAAGGTTAACATCAATCATTTCTTTAAATGTGTCTAGTATAATTTATTATGACTTATGAGATTAAGTAAATATACTTGATTCAGTCTCCTGTGGGTGCATTTTTGAGACTGAGAACAGTCATGACGGAATCTGACAGTCACGAGTCAATCTTGCTAACACCTTCTTCTACTTGTGGTAGCTGCAGATGTGAGCTCCCTCACGGTGAGGACCATCTGCCCAATGTCAGGGCAAGAATTGCTATCCAAGGTCAAAGAGAGACCGTCTGAGACTTCTCTTCAGGTTCACTAAATGTTCTCCGCTGGGCAGGGAGGTGGAATTATTAAGGTAGTCACCAGATACAATGGAACTCTCCAAAGCTTCTTCCATCAAGTTTAGTTGTCTAATGCCAGGGGGTGCAGGTTTGATCCCTGGTCCAGGAACTAAGGTCCCACATGATGCAGGGTGCAGCCAAAAATTAAAATAAATAAATAAGTAAGTAAATAAAACTCGCTTAAAGTTTAGTTGTCTCTTTTAACAATGCATACTTTCAGATAATACATGCATGATATTTAGAGTTTTTGTGCGTGTGTATTAGGGCTTCCCACACCTGCTAATGCAGGAGACATGAGAGATGTGGGTTCATTCCCTGGGTGGGGAAGATCCCTTGGAGAAGGGGATGGCAACCCACTCCAGTATTCTTGCCTGGAGAATTCCATGGACAGAGGAGCCAGGTGGGCTACAGTCCATGGGGTCGCACAGAGTTGGATGCAACCAAAGCGATTTAACATGCACACACGCGAATTTTCTTGTCCGTTTGACCTGTTTTGGAGCCAAGCATTTAGAGGAGTTGCTACTCATTTCTCTCTTCTTGGGATTCTTAGAAAGACCTGACCTAATCTTATCCATGCTTTGGGAGCACTTGGAAACCGAGGAAAGGAAGACGTGTTGAGCATCGAGGTGGTTCTTACCTCTCTCTGGGCTTTCCTGCTGGCTCAGATGGCCTGCCCTGCAGGAGGCCTGGGTTCGATCCCTGGGTTGGGAAGAGAGGAAGGGAAGAAGGGAATAGCTCCCCACTCCAGTATTCTTGTCTGGAGAATCCCATGGGCAGAGGGAGTAGACACAACTGAGTGACTTCCGCTTTACCTCTCTCTACCATCCACTTTTCCCACCGTATATTTCTTTAGAGAAAAACTAGCATATGTTTATCTCACAAATTTACTTAGAAGTTTTCATTCTTAATTCTGAGTCAGAGAGTTTGATTAGTGTTTATGTTTTTCTAAGCTGTTGTCCATTCTGATTCCTTGAGTAAAACAGTTTGTTCTCTTAAAATGATGGTACTTGACCACAGTATGTAAAATTGTAATTAGCGATAAAATAATCCCATATTGGCTAAAATTACTTTGCAAGCTCATCCCCAATACCTGAGATACTAAGATAGAGAAAAGAATATCAAAATTCAATCAGTCACCAGGAATCACTGATATTTCTTCAGAAAAGAATTAAAAGGTTTAAAACATGTGTAATGTTTGAAATATCTCTTGAGTTTGGCCCCATCAATATAACATACTCCTTCATTCACACACAAACACACTCACATACTTTGGCTAATTCTCTATGTGTTCATTTTATGAAAATATGTGGTAACATGATGATCACATAGAATAGAATTCTTCCACAATACTTTAGAAACAATAGATATTACTGATAGGTATGTTGAGGAAGGAGTATTGAATAAAATTATGAAAATTAACATTTTGGAAAAGTGAGTGAATTAATGTTTTGAGAATACAGATAATCTGAGAATAATTCACTTAACACTTTAGGTTTATAAATACAAGAGAAGCTTCCTTTGAATTAACCATTTGGCCAGCTTTCCTGCCACTCTCCATTTCCTTCTGTAAATCAAGCCCTTTGACATTCAGTGTATATAAGACACTCACAGTTATGAGGCTACTCTGTGGCCAGCCCACATGTTTCTGCTACTTCCAACTGAGTTATACATGTCCTAAGTGTCGCTGTGGTTGTTACCAAACCTGTGAGCACCACATGTGGGTGACATTGATATTACGCTATTTCATTAGATATAAACAAACCAACGAAATATATTTGAAGAGTTCTGGGTTTTAGGGGACCTAAGTCACATACTTTGAAAATATTGGATAAAGCAAATTGTTCACATAGTTCTTGCCATACTAGATGTGGCTAAGAATTCTGTAAAATATGGGGTGTGTGTAGGGGGATTTTTTGCATTAAGATTGCTTTACAAGTATCTTTAAGTTTCTTGCTCCATGCTAAAGAAAGTGAAATTGAAACTTGAGGATGATGTAATATTGGTTTGGTTGAAGATGATACGGATCTTCTGATCCATGCTTAATGAAAAGATTGGCAAATGAACATGCATTTGTCTATTTTACGTACAAATGCTTAAAGTATATGTATTCCTTGTATGCCTACTCATTTTAAACTGGCTTTTTGATTAACTGACATGAGTTTGAGTGAACTCCAGGAGTTGGTGATGGACAGGAAGGCCTGGCATGCTGCAGTCCATGGGGTCGCAAAGAATAGGACACGACTAAGCGACTGGACTGAACTGAACTGAACTGAACAACTACCACTTGTTAAGCACATCAACACAGCTGAACCTCTCAAATGCCTTTTTAAATGAATGAAGCAGGTCAACAATGTGTACATATAATATTATTCCATTTACATGAAGTTCAGAAGTAGATAAAACTAAGCAATATATCATTTAGGGATGCATCTATATATGGCAATATTAAGAGATAGGGCACTGGTTATCATAAAAGTTAGGATTCTGGTTACACACAGCTGTGTGTGTGTGTGTGTGTGTGTGTGTGTGTGTGTGTGTGCATATTTGTGTGAGTGAGTACCCAGTTGTGTCTGACTCTTTGCAACCCCATGCACTGTAGCCTGTCAGGCTCCTCTGTCCATGGGATTCTCTGGGCAAGAATTCTGGAGTCAGTTGCTATGCCCTCCTCCAGGGAATCTTCCTGACCTAGGGATAGAACCCACATTCCTTACATCTAACCTGCATTGGCAGGCTGGTTCTTTACCACTAGTGCCACCTGAAAAGAACTGACTTCCTACTAGTCATTAAATAAATTGTCTCAAGTATAAGTACCTTTGATTTGAATTAGAGTGCTCATGATTATTACAACAAAATTTTTCATTATGTAAATCTTTAGTCACTCAGTCACATCCAACTCTTTGTGACCCAATAACTGCAGCATGTCAGGTTTCCCTGTCCTTCACTGACTCCCAGGGCTTGCTCAAACTCATGTCCATCGAGTCAGTGATGCCATCCAACCATCTCATTCTTGTCGTCTCCTTCTCCTTCTGCCCTCAATCTTTCCCAGCATCAGGGTGTTTTGCAATGAGTCACCTCTTCACAACAGGTGGCCAAAGTATTGGAGCTTCAGCTTTAGTATCAGTCCTTCCAATGAATATTCAGGGTTGATTTCCTTTAGGATTGACTAATTAGATCTCTTTGCAGTCCAAGAGACTCTCAAGAGTCTTCTCCAACACCACAGTTCAAAAGCATCAATTCTTTGGTGCTCAGCTTTCTTTATGGTCCATTTATCACATACATACATGACTACTGGAAAAACCATAGCCTTGACTAGACAGACCTTTGCTGGCAAAGTAATGTCTCTACTTTTTAAAATGCCGTCTAGGTTTGTCATAGTTTTTCTTTCAAGGAGTAAGTGTCTTTCAACTTCACGGCTTTAGTCACCATCTGCAGTGATTTTGGAGCCGAAGAAAATAAAGTCTCTCATTGTTTTCATTGTTTCCCTATCTATTTCCCATGAAGTGATGGAATTGGATGCCATGATCTTAGTTTTTTGAGTGTTGAGTTTTAAGCCAGCTTTTTCACTCTCTTCTTTCACTTTTATCAAGAGGCTCTTTAGTTCCTCTTCGCTTTCTGCCATAAGTGTGGAGTCATCTGCATATCTGAGGTTATTGATATTACTCCTGGCGATCTTAATTCCAGGTTGTGCTTCATCCAGTCCAGAATTTCCCATGATGTACTCTGCATATAAGTTAAATAAGCAGGGTGACAATATACAGCCTTGATATACTTCTTTCCCAATTTTCAACCAGTCTGTTGTTCCATGTCTGGTTCTAACTGTTGCTTCTTGACCGGGCATACAGGTTTCTCAGGAGGCAGGTGAGGTGGCCTGATATTCCCATCTCTTTCAGAATTTTCCACAGTTTTTTTTGTGATCCACACAAAGACTTTAGTCAATGAAACAGAAGTAGATGTTTCCTGGAATTCTCTTCATTTTTCCTATGATCCAATGGATGATGGCAATTTGATCTCTGGTTCTTCTGTGTTTTCTAAATCCAGCGTGAGCATCTGAAAGTTCTTGGGTCACATACTGTTGAAGCCTCGCTCGGAGAATTTTGAGCATTACTTTACTAGCGTGTGAGATGAGTGCAATTGTGCAGTAGTTTGAACATTCTTTGGCATTGCCTTTCTTTGGGATTGGAATGAAACCTGACCCTTTCCAGTCCTGTGGCCACTGCCGAGTTTTCCAAATTTGCTGGCATATTGAGGATAGCACTTTCACAGCATCATCTTTTAGGATTTGAAATGGCTCAGCTGGAATTCCATCACCTCTGCTAGCTTTGTTCATAGTGATGTTTCCTAAGGCCTACTTGACTTTGGATTTTAGGATGTCTGGCTCTACATAAGTGATCACACCATCGTGGTTATCTGGGTTATGAAAATCTTTTTTGTGTCTTTCTTCTGTGTATTCTTGCATCTTTTGTCTGTGTATTCTTGCCACCTCTTCTTATCTGCTTCTGTTAGGTCCATACCATTTTTGTTATTTATTGAGCCAATCTCTGCATGAAATGTTCCCTTGGTATCTAATTTTCTTGAAGAGATCTCTAGTCTTTCCCATTGTATTATTTTCCTCTATTTCTTTGCACTGATTATTGAGGAAGGATTTCTTATCTCTCCTTGCTATTCTTTGAAACTCTGAATTCAGATGGATATATCTTTCTTTTTCTCCTTTGTCTTTTGCTTCTCTTCTATTTTCAGTTATTTGTAAGGCCTCCTCAGGCCACCATTTTGCCTTTTTTATTTCTTTTTCTTGGGGATGGTTTTGATCACCGCCTCCGGTACAATATTACGAACATTCTTCAGGCATTCTATCAGATCTAATCCCTTGAATCTATTTCTCACTTCCACTGTATAATCATAAGGATTTGATTTAGGTCATACCTGAATGGTCTAGTGGTTTTCCCTACTTTCTTCAATTTAAGTCTGAATTTGGCAATAAGAAGTTCATGATCTGAGCCACAGTCAGCTCCCGGTCTTGTTTTTGCTGACTGTATAGAGCTTCTCCATCCTTGGCTGCAAAGAATATAATCAATCTGATGTTGGTGTTGACCATCTGATGTCCATGTGTAGTAGGGTCATCTCTTGTGTTGTTGGAAGAGGATGTTTGCTATGAGCAGTGCGTTCTCTTGGCAAAACTCTGTTAATCTTTTCCCTGCTTCATTTTGTATTCCAAGGCCAAATTTGCCCGTTACTCCAGGTGTCTCTTGACTTCCTACTTTTGCATTCCAGTCCCCTATAATGAAAAGGACGTCTTTTTTGAGTGTTAGTTCTAGAAGGTCTTGTAGGTCTTCATAGAACTGTTCAACTTCAGCTTCTTCAGCATTACTGGTTGGGGCATAGACTTGGATTACTGTGATATTGAATGGTTTTCCTTGGAAATGAACAGAGATCATTCTGTCATTTTTGAGATTGCACCCAAGTACTGCATTTTAGATTTTTTTGTTGACTATGGGGGCTACTCCATTTCTTGTAAGGGATTCTTGCCCACAGTAGTAGTTATAATGGCCATCTGAATTAAATTCGCCCATTCCAGTCCATTTTAGTTCACTGATTCCTAAAATGTTGATATTCACTCTTGCCATCTCCTGTTTGATCACTTCCAGTTTACCTTGATTCCTGGACCTAAATCTTAAAACATACATAAAAATTGAGAGAATATATAATGAATCACCATGCATTCCTCACCTAGCTTCAACAATTATCACCAGTTTTCAAAACATTTCTCTTTTTAATGAAATTTAGTTTTGAATAAACAGCATTGACCTTCTTGAATGCTAGTTTGTATTTATGTATGTTAGAATGAACATACTTTGAAATTTAATGGATTTGAAATATGTTTCAGTTCATTGCTTACATCACTTCTGTGATTTGGAGCATTTTTATGTATTTTTTATTTGGTAGAATAAATTGCATTTTTAATAGTATCTCATGTGGTTGCCTGAGGTAACACATCCTCACACTGAATTACAATTCAGTGAGAAAATATATTATTTTTTCCTAAAAACAAACACTAGTGTTTCTGGATGAAATTCGCATTTAAGGTCTAGAATTTGAAATTATCATTTGGCTGATGTTCAACAACTTCTAACAGGTAGTAGCTATAAGATATGACTACAACCATTAATGGAGAAAAAATTAATCTAATTTTAATCTAAGTTTAGATATTTCACTTTTGTTATATTGCTTTTATACTTTTGGAATATTAGATATCAGGTTTTGTATTTCCACATAGTTAAATCACCATGCCCCTTATTCCTCTCAGGCTAAATCCTTATAACAGATTTTAAATATAAGGTGGGGGGAAGAAAGATTCTTCCCCCTCCCTCTGCAGATGGCTTTCCTACAGAAGAATGCAGTGTACCAATTTCACTGGGAAATCCCATGAAGAGAGGAGCCTGGCGGGCTACAGTCCTGGGGCTCTAAAAAGAGTCAGACATGACTGAACACATCTAAACAACAAAAGGGAACCAGAACAGAGGGCTACACTGGGCTTTAGCCTTCACTCCTCTTGAAAGGCCCACACTAATACTCATGTGACTATGATTCCACGTAGGACAATAATTCAGCACAATCATGGCCTGAAATTGTTCACATTCCAAGCCCTGAAATCTTGCTGAACCATTCTAATGCAAACTGCTCTTTTCTCTACGTATGTTGGGTGTGTGTGTGTTAGTCATTCAATTGTGTCCGACTTTTTCCGACCCCATGGACTGAAGCCTGCCAGGCTGCTCTGTCCATGGGATTCTTGCCAGGCAAGAATACTGGAGTGGGTTGCCATGCCCTTCTCCAGGGGAGCTTCCCGACCCAGGGATCAAACCCAGGTCTTTCACACTGCAGGCAGATTCTTTATCATCTGAGCCGGCAGGGAAGCCCTGTGCTGGTGTTGTGAAGTGACGTCACTCAGTCGTGTCTGACTCTTTGCAACACCATGGACTGTAGCCTACCAGGCTCCTTCATCCATGGGATTTTCCAGGCAATAGTCCTGGAGTGGCTTGCCATTTCCTTCTCCAGGGGATCTTCCCAACCCAGGGATTGAACCCGGGTCTCCTGCATTGTAGACAGACACTTTACTGTCTGAGCCACCAGGGAACCACACATTAATTAATTAAAGTAATGCTACCTGCTGTCACAAACTCCTTCCTGTGTAATAGCTCAAACATGATTGAAGTTTAGTGCTTTCATCACTTTCAAAATTGGTGCTCCTGATTGGTAGACAACTTTTGTCCATGTGGTAATCAGTGTTCTGAATTTATTCTGTCCTGCAGCTTTTGTCATCTTTAGCACATGGCTTGGTGGCTCAGAGGTTAAAGCGTCTGCCTGCATTGCAGGAGACCTGGGTTTGAAGCCTGGGTCGGGAAGATCCCCTGAAGAAGGAAATGGCAACCCACTCCAGTATTCTTGCCTGGAGAATCCCATGGACAGAGGAGCCTGGTGGGCTACAGTCCACGGGGTTGCAAAGAGTTGGACACAACTGAGTGACTTCACTTTCACTTTCTTTCTAAGGCCATTGGGCAAATGGGAAAGGGCTTTAAAAATTTTTTAATGGGCCTGGCCTGAAACTGATGCCCAGCACTCTGTATCTAGATTCAATTGGCTGTAAGTAAATCAGGTGGCTACCTGCAGCTCTAGTGAGTAGCACAGGAGCACAGGAGCACAGGTGAGTAGCACAATAGGAAGAGAAAAAGGGTTCTCTGGACATTTGGCCATCTTCAGCCACAGTCACACAGTTCGTCTTTTGTGTCTGTTGAGTCTTATATCTATTTAGGGGCTTTTCATGAATCAGCTTGGCCAAGGCCTTCCACACAACAAAGTTGAGGTATTCATTCAACTTTATGCAATTAGTTCCCTGTGGCTTTCTGATGTCAAGGACTAATAATATCTAATTCTTTTGGCAGAATTTGTTACATTTAAGAAAGAAACAGAAAGGGCACTGGTTTTGGAGAACTAAAGTAACAGCTTAATATTTGCTCATTAGAGTCCATCATTGCTAACAGATTTGTTCTTTGGAATAATTTTCGTAATTATTTGACTAAATTCTTCCATGAAAATAAATGATGACAATTAACTCAAATTTTGCTCTAGGATGTAGATAATTAGTGAGTCTGTGTTTTCCAAATGTCTCTGTCATGAGGGCAGAGATGAGAATTTTAAATTCTTTCCTTGCAAAAGGACAGCAGTGAGCTATACACAGAGCCTGATGTTCATAATCATGAGATCTGCGTGTCACCTGGACACCCAGTTTCCATGTGATTTTTTTCAACAGGGCAGCTTCTCCTCCTCTATATACCAGTGATCCCATTTACAAAATATCTCTTACAGATATGTTCTGAGGGTCACATTGAGATGCTATCAATAACAATATTTTTGAAAATTGGAAGTTGCTATCACCAACTCAATGGACATGAATTTGAGCAAACTCTGGGAGACAGTGAAGGACAAGGAAGCCTGGTGTGCTGCAGTCCATGAGGTCACAAAGAATTGGACATGACTGAGCAACTGAACAACAATAGGAGTTCCAGGTGATATTTCTTCAACCTTTTGAGTTACAAAGGCACATTGGTAAAGGGAACAAAAATGATGACCTGCTTAGACTGAGACCACTCAGCCTCCAGTAGACCTTGTTTTTCCAGGGAGGATTGCTTACTTCTGTTTTCTGAATGTGGCTTTTCAATGCCTTGAAATTGCCTCTGTGTTGCATCAACACCTCTTAGGGATGGTTTTGAGGTTCCTGTCCCATGGACTTGACATCTTCTGAAAGCCCAAGATTCTTTTATGATCATAGGCAGAGGACTTAGCCTTCCTGAGTGGATGCTCTTAACATTTCCCAGGGAAGGTGCGCAAAAACCAAGGCTCTGTTTTGTGCTTTGAGAGACAGTGGCCAACAAGAACGTGAGCATTACACCTTAATCCTAGAGAAGAAGTGTTTGTCTGGAGTTATTAATAAGAAATACAACTACTTCGTGCCTTATTGAGTAGAGCTCTATCTGCCTCTGGGGACAAGAATTTAATGATTTTCCTTTCTGAGAATCACTTTCTTATTGATCCTTTACATAAGCAAATATATCACTTTTTACTGCCTCAGGAAAAACAAAAATCAGATCAGAGAAATGAAATCTTAATGGGTTAATATTTGAAAAATGAATTTAAAAAGTTAAGGTGCAACAAGTCCTTTTTATGGTTCATAAAATCACCAAGTATCCTTAAAATTATCTCTTGTTAATACCCTTAAAATCTCTGAGTTTTTATTATTTGTTAGGTGAAACTTAAATAACTCTGCTAACAAGATTTAGAGAAATTTGTGATTTTTTAAATAAAATAAAATTGAATTTTCTCAAGGAATTAATAACTGGCTTGGCTTAAGAATTTTGGAGCTGTTTACAACATTATGAGCAGAAACTGTGAAAGGAATTGTGGAGCCAAAAAATTAATGAAATAAGAGGTATATTTTGTGCTGGTTTTTGCCTTTGGCTTTTCCTGCCTAATACTCTAATCACTATCAAGTCTCAAGTGGGATAAAGCACCTGCTCCAGTTATTAGAACCCTTTCAGCAGCTGGATCTTGAGTACCTACTGAGTGCCAGGCACCAGAGGGATCACCTCAACCTAAAGTTTGAAAAATCTTCTTATGATGCTCTCAGGGAAGCCTCATTCTTAAAGGTGTCTAGTATTGAATTAAAGAAAATAAACCTTCTTAGTGAAAGAAAATGTGATGATTTTAGAAATATTGCCTCAATTTTTACTCCAAAAAAAAAAAAAAAAAGAAAGGAAATATTCAGAATTTAAGAATTGCCATAAGAATTGTGTCCTTTATCCACTGGTATTTTTGAAGCCAATATTACTAACCATTCACATCATTGTCCAAAAAGCTTTCATAAAAGTTAATAGTTTAGAAATAATAGCTGACAGCCAAATGTCATGATGTGAATTACAGAAACAGTGTAGACTTCTAAATCATCTTTTCTCAAGCTAGCTGAACTTTCCCTGTTGAAAGGAAAAGAGAAAAAGATACACTTTCAACAAGTACATTTTTCCCCCTTTTGGCTAAATGTCTAATAAATTGAGATTCACTGAAATGTGTACCTAGATTCTGGTGTCTCCATGAGCTATAAAGTCTTAATATTGTTGCCTCAAAAAGGAAAAAAAGTTAATTCTGACTTTTTTTTTTTAGCTGTGACTTTAATTTTATATGATTTCTAATTTCATTATGGAGGATTGTATTGAAAATCATGGCAATATCCATTATACATTTTAATATCCATAGATTATTTATTAACTCCAGATCAGCTGCTAATGTATTTATCCTCTCCTTCTTGACATCTCTAATCAATTGCCTTATGAGACATCAGCAATACTAACAATGAGGTCATATACTATCAACCTCTGTCCCCAACTTCATTCTGTCCTGACTGAGACAAGAAATCTTATTCCTGCTTTCCTTCCCAAATTGGCTGTCCCCAGAAGTTTAGGAGTATGATTTCAGCCTCCTGCTTGGCAAAATGATTGAGTTCTAGTATCTGTCACTCATTCTTCAAAAGATAACATTATCTCCCTGGCCAGGGTGTGTCCCCACTTTTCTCACCTTTAAAGATATCACATAAAAATATTAGAAATAGCAAATAAATAAAGTTGCAGTTTATAAAATCAATATACCAAAATCTGGGGGCATTTCTATATACTCATGATGAATGAGTAGAAAGAGAAATTAAGAAAACAATCTCATTTATAATTGCAACAAAAAGAATAAAATAACTAGGAAAAAACTTAACCAAGGAGGTTAAAGACCTGTATACAGAAAACCAGAAGACTGTTGAAAGAAGCTGAAGAAGAAACAAAGAAACATGCTGTTATTTGAAAGTGAGAGTAATGTTTTCAGGTCCAACACTTATGTAAGCAGTGTAACATAGAGGCGCTAAACGTTTCCCTTTCTTGTTTTGAGGCAGAACCGCCCCCAACTCTGAGTTAGGAGCATCTGTAGCCAGCATAAGAGTACACAGCCCGTGCATGCGTGCCTGCTAAGCCGCTTCAGTCATGTCCAGCTCTTTGCAAGCCCGTGGACGGAGCCCACCAGGCTCCTCTGTCCATGGGATTCTCTCGGCAGGAATACTGGAGTGGCGGCCGTGCCCTCCAGGGGATGTTCCAGACCCAGAGATCAAGCCTGCGTCTTTTAGGTCCTCCGCATTGGCAGGCAGACCTTTACCGCTAGAACCACTTGGGAGCAGCTATGATCAAAGGCAAGAGGCACTCCGCTCTCATTCATGGGTGTGTGAAAAATGTCGTTTCCCATGGAGAATAAATTGTGCCAAGATGATTCATCCATTAGCTTGCCCTCCACCCAATTCCTTCCTATTCACATTTCCAATGATCCTGTCCTCCACCCAATGTCAGTCACCCACTCCAGTGGTCAAGACCTTCTTGTCTTCTTGCCTTTCTCATTATCCATAACAGCTCTCTTGTCATGGACAATGGCCTCCCAACTTTGTTTAGGACTAATCTCTCCAGGAATATCATTTTCACCTGCCCTAGAACTCTGATCTCATAGTGATTATCCTTTCTCTTATGCGTTATCAATGTTTCCCTCCTAATGCGGCAAACACAAATGCTATAGAATCTCCAATAAAATAAATGACAATTCTGCCCCTCGGAGGTAAATCCTCTGTCTACTACCACATAGCTCTCCTCCTCTTTATGGCAAAACATAAGAGCCATGCCGTTTATTTCCTTACCCGATACTCTTATCTTACTAGATGCGTGCTGTCACTTCAGTCATGTCTGACTCTTTGCAACCCCATGGACTTTAACCAACCAGGCTCCTCTGTCCATGGGATTCTCCAGGCAAGAATACTGGAGCGAGTTGCCATGCCCTCCTGATCTGGAGATTGAATTCCTGACCCAGGGATTGAACCTGCATCTCTGTCTCCTGCGTTGGCAGGCGGGTTCTTTACCACTGGCGCCATCTACTAGCCCTTTATCTTACTGCAGTCTCCATCATTCCACTAAAAATGCTTTTTCAAGTCATTAAAGACTTCATGGCATCTGGTCCCATCACTTCATGGGAAATAGATGGGGAAACAGTGGAAAGAGTGTCAGACTTTACTTTTTGGGATCCCAAATCACCGCAGATGGTGACTGCAGCCATGAAATTAAAAGACGCTTACTCCTTGGAAGAAAAGTTATGACCAACCTAGATAGCATATTCAAAAGCAGAGACATTACTTTGCCAACTAAGGTTTCCGTCTAGTCAAGGCTATGGTTTTTCCAGTGGTCATGTATGGATGTGAGAGTTGGACTGTGAAGAAAGCTGAGTGCCAAAGAATTGATGCTTTTGAACTGTGGTGTTGGAGAAGACTCTTGAGAGTCCCTTGGACTGCAAGGAGATCCAACCAGTCCATTCTGAAGGAGATCAGCCCTGGGTGTTCATTGGAGGGAATGATGCTAAAGCTGAAACTCCAGTGCTTTGGCCACCTCATGCGAAGAGCTGACTCATTGGAAAAGACTCTGATGCTGGGAGGGATTGGGGGCAGGAGGAGAAGGGGACGACCGAGGATGAGATGGCTGGATGGCATCACTGACTCGATGGACGAGAGTCTGAGTGAACTCTGGGAGTTGGTGATGGACAGGGAGGCCTGGCGTGCTGCAATTCACGGGATCGCAAAGAGTGGGACACGACTGAGCGACTGAACTGAACTGACCGAAAGACTTCCGTGCTCCCAAGCTCTGTGGTCAGTTCCCAGTCCTCAGCTCACCTGGCCTCTCACCGCCATTTAGTACCATTGGTCACTCTCCTTCTTGGAACACTCAGGACTGGTATTGCAGGGCACCATTCTTTTTTCCTCATACCTGTTGGCTGCTTCTTATCAGTCTCTGTTTTTTCCTTCTTTGCCTGACATCTGATGCTGGAGAACCACAGACTCAGTCCTCAGCTGTCTTTTATTTCATGTACTTAGCCAGGGTAATTTTGTCCTTTCCCTGTGGCCATAGAGATCATCATATTCTTCACTCCCAAATTCGTATCTCTAGACTTTTTCTTGATTTATCTACTTGATCCCAGGAGACAAATGTCGAACAGACATCTCAGATTTAGCATGTACAAACTCTACACTGGGTTTCCTTTCCTGAAAATTTGTTTCTTCCTCGAAATTCCCCATGTCATTAAATAGAACCAATATTTATGGGCCAAAGTTCTGTTATAAAGACCAGGAGGGGCAGAGAGATGGAGTGGGGTTTATTTATTCATATTCTGCTAGGCACCTACTTTATAATTACCCTCCAGCCATATGTTATGCTAACTAATGGCTGCATCTGTAGAAGAAAACAAACTGTTTTCAACAAAGTGATAAACCCTAAACCCTTCTTGTTTTATATGCAATCAACAGTACATCATGGAACTAATTCCCATTGATCACTATTTTGTTCTCGTCTAGTCTGTGTTCTGCCTGAAACACGTGACCAGGTGATAAATTGCAGCCTAGATAATTAAGAGACAAGTAATTCAAATACCGAGCTATACCCAGGAATTATAAATGGCTCCATAGGCACGTTTTGAACAGTTTTTTTTTTTTTTTTTTTTGAGGTTTGTTTTTCTTTTTGAATTTTCCTTTTCAGCATTCTCTCAATCCCCCTTTGTTGAGGTTTTGGTTTTCTATTTGAACTTTTCCATTTAGCATATATTTCAGAGTCAGAACCTGGGAGTCTTAGTTCCTCTCAGCCCTATAGGTTATTTCCAGAACAAATCAATTTGCCATTGTATTTAACAAAGTATGTATTTATTTATCAATCATCCTGTTACTTAAAGGGTTTGAGCGATGTCAGGCTTAAAGTTGATGAGGGTCATACTGATCATTAGGGCATTTTGTGTATGTGTGTATGTGTGTGTGTATATACATATATTTTCTTTTTTTGCTCTGCTCTGTCTACTAGATTTTAGCATGTTAAATAGCTTTCTGGCCTCTTTATCTGCCACAGTGAAATGACAGACTCTTACAGCAATAAATAGAAAAGTAAATGCTTGAAAAGCATCTGGAAAATATGTAACACTCCAGATATACAGATTTTAATCTTATGATGTGACTGGAGGGAAATAGTACCTTAGGAATTCTTCCTGTTTATTTCATTTTGATTTTTACTCTGTGAAATTGAAGAACTAGTCATACTTTATATGAAAACCAAAGTGAAAATCCTAACATATTTATGGATATTGAAACCTAGCTAATTCTCCTTTTACTTTGCTATGTTTATTAAGCAACATGTTAAATTCCACTTAACCAACTCTGGACAGCAAGTTTCTATGTAGAAATAAGGATTCCAAAATGGAAAAAGAAGTGCAATTTCTTCCTTCAAAGATTAAGCCAGAGAAAAGGATTCACATAAACATATTTATGTAATATATTTTTGTTTAAAAACCTTCAGGTGTAAATATTTCTCCAACTGGACTCCATGTATTTTCAAGGGGCCCTCTAGGTTTCTATTTTACATTTTGTGTTTTAAGTTTAAAATTATTTGAGAGACTAGCATTGAAATATGTATATTACCATATGTAAAATAGATGACCAGTGCAATTTTGATGCATAAAGCAGGGCACCCAAAGCCAGTTCTCCAGTACAATCTGGAGGGATGGGGTAAGGAGGGAGGTGGGAGGGAGGTTCAGGATGGGGGACACCTGTGCACCTGTGGTCGATTCATGTCGATGTATGACAAAAATCATCAAAATATTGTAATTATCCTCCAACTAAAATAAATTAATTAAAAAAAAATCATTTGGAAATAAGAAAATCCTAATCAAGGACATTGAGATGACTTTCCTATAACCAAGAACCACTGTGGACTTAAAATATGTCTGTATTTGAGTTTTTGATCACACTGGAACCCTAAAGTGACAATTTATTTTAATGCATTAATAAGCTTGCCTAGTTGTTGTTAATTTTCTAATGTCAGTGATAGCAAAAGCCCAGTCTGCCAAGTGCTCAGATTGAATTATTTTCCTAGTTACAAACATAAAATTTCTCTTCTAGAGTGATAATTCACAGTTGACAGATATATTCTAATTTGACTTCAGCTTTTAAATATATTTTTAAACATCACTTTAGTTTGGCACCACAAAAACGACTGTGGCAGAGGGATGGTTTTTTAAAAATATTGTGGTTTAATAATGCACCCACAGCCTATCACACTAATAAACGCTAATGATGGGTCAGTACAAAATGTTGGATGCAGCTGATGTCATGGAACACCGTATATGTGAAATGCCACAGTTATTAAAATATAAAAAATAAGAACCAAGTTTGCATCATTGTTTTAAGTATTTTCCATGAATTAGTTTATTTAATCTTGTGATATAAGCAGAATAATAGCCCTTCAAAGATTTCCACACCCTAATTCGCAGAGCATATGAATGTGTTACATATCATTTTGTAGATAAAATATGATTATGGACCTTAATGGAGAAGCAAATGGCAGTCCACTCCAGTATTCTCACCTGGAAAATCCCGTGGATGGAAAAGACTGGACCCCTACAGTCCATGGGGTTGCCCAAGAGCTGGACACTACTTAGTAACTTAAGAACAACAACAAATGGGCTGTAAATTGGGGAGATTAGCTTGGATTATCTTTACGGGGCCAATTTTATCACATGAGCCCTTAAAAACGGAGACCCCTCTCTGGCTGGAGATGAGAGAGGTAGCAGAAGTGAGAAAAGAGAAGTGAGAAGTCTGAAAGGGACTCAATGCACCCTAGCTGCAGAGAGCCTCATGGAAAGCATGAGAAGAAATATTGACAGCCTGTAAATTAAAGACTGACCCCAAGCTGACAGGCCACAGGCATGAGGACCTTAGTCCTATGACTGCAAAGAACTGAACTCAGTCAACAACCTGAGTGAGCTCAAAAGCAGATTCATCCCTAGAACCCCCAGAAAAGAATATAGTTCTGCTGGTTTTGCCCTTGTGAAACTCTAAGTACAGGACTCAGTTGAGGTGTGTTCTACCTGGAATTCTGACCCAGAGAACCATGAATATAGTAAATTGGTATTGTTTTAAGAAGCTAACTTTGTGATCATTAGCTACAGCAGCAATAGAAAATGAATTTTAACAGCAGCTCCTGAGTTGGTACTGTCTATCCCCATTTTACAGGTAAGCAAACTGAGGCACAGAGAAGTTAAGTAACATATCCCCAAATCTCTGGTAGTAAAGTTAGAATTTGACAGGAGAAATGAACCGTCATTTGAGAGTCTGCATTAAGGTTTGTCACACATTTGAAAAGACCGTAAGGCTGGGAAAGATTGAAGGCAGGAGGAGAAGGGGACGACAGAGGATGAGATGGCTGGATGGCATCACTGACTCCATGGACGTGAGTCTGAGTGAACTCTGGGAGTTGGTGATGGACAGGGAGGCCTGGCGTGCTGCGATTCATGGGGTTGCAAACAGTCGGACATGACTGAGCGACTGAACTGAACCGAATACCCAAAAGAATATGTTGTGTCTGCTGCTGCTGCTGCTAAGTCGCTTCAGTCGTGTCCGACTCTGTGCGACCCCACGGACGGCAGCCCACCAGGCTCCCCCGTCCCTGGGATTCTCCAGGCAAGAACACTGGAGTGGGTTGCCATTTCCTTCTCCAATGCATGAAAGTAAAAAGTGAAAGTGAAGTCGCTCAGTCGTGTCCAATCCTCAGCAACCCCATGGACTGCAGCCTACCAGGCTCCCCCGTCCATGGGATTTTCCAGGCAAGAGTACTGGAGTGGGGTGCCATTGCCTTCTCCGAAGTTGTGTCAGAGATATATTTTTATTAAAGGAAGATATATATGAAAATATGAATCACCTTTTGCATTTGATCTGTAATAGCTCTGAATGGTAGTATGCCAGTAATTATGAGTAAATTTGCTAATAATATTAGTACATTTTCCATCAGAGAATAGTTTCAACTTCATCACATTTATTTTAGAGGTATACAGTTAAACTGCTTGGCCCATAAAATAAAAAATTGATAGCTAATGAGTAAGAGTTTCTTACTGATTCAAAGGCATAATAACCAGAAATAATGATTAAAATAATGGTTTGTCATGTTCAAAACCAGAAACCAAGTTGATACACAAAGCACAAAACATTCAAATAACAGAACAAATTCTTGTCATGAGAATTGTCATAAGATTTAAATGCAATTGGCCACAGCATGAGGTTCATTTGTGAAATGGTGTGAAGTGAATGTTTAAATCTGCTTAAACTTCCTGGATTTCTGGAAAATCAACACAAATTACATTAAAATTGCCCTTCTACTTTAAAAAAGTGACTTGTGAGAATTATGTGGAAATATGAGCACCACAAAAAAATAGATTTGTTCACAATGAACAAAACTGAGCACATGCTTCTTACAAAGAATCCTTATAAATTTTAAAACTGTGTAAATTATATATCAACAGAAGAGACCACAAAAACCATGGTCATTAAAATTCTGCAAAGAACTAAGTCAAATGAATGTAATAATAATACATTAATCAATATTAAACACTACAACATGATTTAGATATTAATATTTAATACATTAATAGGTGATTTATTAAATAATTAATAAGTTAAATGCATGAAAATACAATGGAAGAAATATTTTCTTACAAAAATATGTTCAATTAAAAGACTGTGGGCATCTCAAATAAGTCTAGTTATACCTTATTGATGGAAACATGGGCAAACTTTCAAAAGACTTTCTTTGTATCATTTACTGTCAGCCAGTAGTGTTGCTAATGCTATATTTTAAATTTCTAATAACACTTCATGGAGATTATAAATACTATCACAGTTAATTTTTACATATGACTTAATGCTGAAATCAGGCAGACCAAAAGCAAAAAAAAAAAAAAAATACAGCTTACATTGTGAAAAGTATTCTCAAATACTTAAAGGTATTAAGGAGGTTAAAATACATATTTTGCAAATGTATGCATATGTTATACACACTTTCCCCCCATAAAAACCATAATAGTCATACACATTTTAAGTTAAGTGGTCTTTGGAAGATACAAACCTAGAATGTATAATTTAAATATTTTTGTCATCTTGGCCTAGAATTTATAACTGTTTCTGTATCTGCTAAAAAAATAAGAATGAGCTGTCTTATGACCAGATTTCAAGTGGTAAGTTGTAAGATAGACTTGTCCAGAAATCTGAGTGGCACAGACTTGATGAGCTCCACTTGTAAGGAACCGGTTGGCTCATAACTATTTTAGTCCAATTGCTCCATATAGGACTGTATAGTTCCAAACTATATATATATATATATGGCAGTCTTTCTTAAGCATTCTAAGCTCTTTTAAGACCACTTCCAAATTCAAAATAAGTTTTTTTTATAGACAGTAACTTTTATTTTTTATTAAAAATTTTTATTTTACATTGGAATATAGCCAATTAATCAGAGAAGGCAATGGCAACCCACTCTAGTACTCTTTCCTGGAAAATCCCATGGACGGAGGAGCCTGGTGGGCTGCAGTCCATGGGGTCGCTAAGAGTCAGACACGACTGACGCGACTTAGCAGCAGCAGGATAGCCAATTAATGGGCTTCTCCCATGGCTCAGGGTAAAGAATCTGCCTGCAATGCAGGAGACTCAGGTGATTCTGGTTCCATTCCTGGGTCAGCAAGATCCCCTGGAGGAGGAAATGGTAACCCACCCCAATATTCTTACCTGGAAAATCCCCTGGACAGAGGAGCCTGGTAGGCTACAGTCCAAAGGGTTGCAAAGAGTTGGACATGACTGAGCAACTGAACAAGTACACAGCTAATTAATAATGTTGTGATAGTGTCAGGAGGATACCAAAGAGACTCAGCCATACATATATGTATCCATTTCCCCCAAACTCCCTTCCCATCCAGGCTACCACATAACATTGAGCAGAGTTCCCGGTGCTACACAGTAGGTCCTTGTTGGTTACCCATTTTAAATATAGCAGTGTGTACAGCTAACCTTAAGTTCATTCTCTGAGTATCTTTCTGTCTTGTAACTAAGCCAATAAAATGTCTTAGTGTACTGCTGCTTTTCTATAAAGATCTTGCTTCTGTTAGACATCACCAACCTTTTGACTTCTGTCTCTTAGGCTTTTAACCCCCAGTCCTTCGAGAAAAGACAAGGGGATAACACTGACTTTTTTATTTTTAAAGAAACACAGGGTGTAACTCTGTAATTCACAACCAGCATTTATATCCAGCTTTCAGCAGGATGGGCTGTTCTTTGCTGGAGGTAGTGATACAGGGTGGTTGTAGACTTCTTTATATGGAGCTTCCCTGGTGGCTCAAATGGTAAAGAATCTGCCTACAATGAAAGAGACCTGGCTTTGATCCCTGGGTCAAGAAGATCCCCTGGAGAAGGGGAATGGCTGCTCACTTGAGTATTCTTCCTTATGTGTCTTTAAAGATCAAGTAGTCCTAGCTATCTGGAACTGGAAATGCAGATAGCTATTATCAGTGTTGCCGTCTACTTGACTGCAATTTTGATTTTTTTTTTATTCTTACAAATCTTAATATCTTGTGTAATTCTCTGCAATAAGCCCTCAGTGTATGAAGAAACAATTCTGAGTGACATGAAATAGCTTTATGAATAATGAGCATGCTGGAGGCAGAAGTTAAACTCATGATTACAAAAGAAAGAAAGTCTTATTGAAATTAAATCATTCAAATATATTGGAATTTTATGATTTTTTGCATCATAATTATCACTGTGAAGTGTTCAAAATTTCCCTTAGGAATAAAAATGTGAGTTGTACCTGGCATATATTTTGTCTGTAAAATTTATCCTTGAAATAATCTGTTCGGTTAACTCCTTTATGTTTCACTTGAGTCATCCAAATTATGTTAGAGAAAATTAAATTACTTTAAAATGCAAATTTATTCAGTATTTTATAAGTGCATTCTGCTGTCCTTCATATTAAATGATGATATATTGAATGATGAATAGGGATTAATTTTTTCCGTTGAGAAGTTATAATTTTTTCATACAATACAATTTTAAAAAGTTTTTTTTTTTTTTTTGCCTGACTTTGTGTCACAAATCCTCTTTCCACTTTTAAGATGATAACCCTTTTAACATTTTACCATCACTTTTTGTCAAGAAAGACTCTAAAGTATTAAAATTCTCAGTAACCTCTTAAATAAATCTCCCTCATCCACTCAAATGCCTAAATCTTTTTCCTATAAGATAAGACGATTCTCAAAATTCGGAACAGTACTGAATCAGGTCTTCTTTTAAGGATATATTAATAAAAATCTGTAATTTATGATCATCTGAGAGAGAAAAAATATTGGGGTACCTGAAAACAGCAGCAATTTTTTTCTCTTCTCCTTACCATTTACAAATAATTTGATGGCTGCAATCCATCTGGAGGTATGTTAGCAATTAGAAAAATTCTAGAATCGCTTAAGACAGACATTGGATAAAAATTTACTGTTTTGTCGTATCCCCAGTCTAACTGTGATCACCACAGGCTTCAGAATTACTGAGTAAACTATGGGTACTGTGCTGTGCTTGGTTGCTCAGTTGTGTCTGAGTCTTTGTGACCCCATGGACTGTAGCACTCCCAGCACAGTCCTGGAGGATTTTCCAGGCAAGAGTACTGGAGTGGATTGCCATTCCCCTATCCAGGGGATCTTCCCAACTCAGGGATCAAACCCAGGTCTCCTGAATTGTAGGTGGATTCTTTACTATCTGAGCCACCAGGGAAGCCTCCAAAATATGGGTAGATCCATACAAATCTCTGCATACAAGGAACAAAGAGGATTCTTGGAAGGAAAATCATTCCAAGAGAAGGAGTTGGACATGAAAATGGTTGACAAAGCCTTAGTTACTGAAGGGAAGGGCAAGTCTGCATTCAGCATGGTGTCTTTGTGCCGGCTCATTTCCTGTAAAGATAAGAGGACTCACGTCTGAGGGAGTAACATGGAAACTCCCGTGGCAGAATGAAACCAGAACAGGGGAAGAGTCGGTCCTGTTTTTGAACTAAACACAGCATTTTGACAACTTCTGGACACCAGTGCTTCAACTTGGGGTTGAGTAAAATCTAGAGAGACTGGCAGAAGTGACTTTTCACTTTTTGAGGTCTTAGGGAACTCCGCTGGTGCCTTCAGGAGACTGCTGTGCCTGCAGAGTATGAAAAACTCCCATGGAAGTACAAGTGGTGAGGTTCAGCATTCGGGCGCCAAAGCAGGGGAGGAAGGAAACAGGATTCCCAACATGGCAGTCGACCCCATGGCGTTTGGATTTATGGAAACTCACTTGAGACACTCCCAATAATACATGAGAAGGAAAAGCCAGGAGTTGGGTTTTCCATTGATAGGTTTGGATGGGTTTTATTTATGACCATTCTCTGTGCTTCCCTTATTATAGATTCTCAATAACTGCAGTTTGAATAAATAAAGGTAATCTGATAATTTTCAACAGAGGTGGAAGAAAAAAAACTGAGAATATAACTGGTCAACTGCATTCCTTATTTAATATAATTCTCCATTGATCTGTCCTTAGGATTTAACCATTTAAAAGAAAAAATTAAAAGGATGCCATTTTCAATCATCTTATGGAGGAGCAAAACAATACTACTTTGTAGAATTTAAACAATTTAGGTCATAGTAAAGTCAAGTAATTTTAAAAGTTTGTATACATGTTGTGGAAAATTTTTTGTCTTCCCATTGTTTTACCCTAGGATGATGTTCTGAAAATCAGAAATGTATTTTGCATCTTAGGATAATTTTCCGATTATCAAGTCCTACGTATGTACACCCGTGGTGGATTCATGTTAATGTATGGCAAAACCAATTCAGTATTGTAAAGTAAAATAAAGTAAAAAAAAAAAAAAAAAAAGATTTTACTTTGTAGTGCCTTTGCTCGGAAACAAAGTTGAACAAATTCTGATGTTTAAAAAAAAAATCCTAAAAAGATGAATATGATGACAGTAATGAATAAAAATGATCCATCACTGAAAAATATCAACACTATATGATTTTGCAGCTGCCATACCAGGTTTTTCAGCCCTCAGGAATAATCCCTGATGAAATCAATTAATTGATGTGCATTTTTTAAAAAACCTAATTGGTTTTCCTAAGTGCAGGAAAGTTCATGTTAAAGAAATATATATTGGTTTTTGTCACTTCCTTGCTTAAGGTCCCTTGATGACTCCCTATGAACACCTGTTGCAGGTTGGTTTCCTCAGTAAAAGACTTGGAAATATTACTATGTAGGAGTTTTATTAGGGAATGGTGTTACGATTATCACTGATGGAAAGGAAGGAAAAAAATTGAAGAATTAAGCAGGAGGAGAAGTGAAACTGAGAATCTGTCTCTGTGGGGCCTCATTTGAGGAGTTCTGAGGTTGGGATAACCTTTCTGAGTTGTCCTGAGTTGGGGTCAAGGAACCAGGCTTTGTTGCCATGTCAGTCAATGAGGGTGGGCTGCCATAGGAGAGACATCACTTTGTCAACAAAAGTCAAAACTATGGCTTTCAGTAGTCATGTATGGATGTGAGAGTTGGAGAAGGCTTTATGAAAAATTGATGCTTTTGAATAGTGGTGCTGGAGAATACTCTTGAGAGTCCTTTGGACATCAAGCAGATCAAACTAGTTAATCCTAAAGGAAATCTACCCTGAATATTCATTGGAAGGACTGATGCTGAAGCTGAAGCTTCAATACTTTGGCCACCTGATGTGAAGAGCCCACTCATGGGAAAAGACCCTGGTTCTGGGAAAGATTGAAGGCAATAGGAGAAGAGAGTGGCAGAGGATTAGATGGCTAGATAGCATCACTGACTCAATGGACATGAATTTGAGCAAACTCAGGAGACAGTGGAGGACAGAGGAGCCTGGCATGGGGTCACAAAGAGTCGGACATGACTTAGTGACCGAACAACAACATCACCACCATCAGAGGCATGATCTTGGATGAGATGGCATCCTGCAGCTGAGGCAGTCCTTGGAGGGTGCCAGCCGTGGAGGGCTGAGGGCTTTCTGGGGTTCCCAGGTGACGATAGTGGTAAAGAACCCACCCGCCAGTGCAAGAGACGTAAGAGACATGGGTTCGATTCCTGGGTAAGGAAGTTCTCCTGGAGGAGGGCATGGCAATCCACTCCAGTATTCTTGCCTGGAGAATCCCATGGACAGAGGAGCCTGGCAGGCTACAATCCATTGGCTCACGAAGAGTCAGACGCAACTGAAGCAACTTAACAGGCACGCATGCCAATGGCTTTCTGCTGGCAGTACTCCTAGCAATTGGAAAGCTAAATCATTTATTTTTAAAGGGGAATGTGGGCTGCACATTATGGCATCTACACATCACGCAACAGGATAGAATCATAACAGTGATATAGCTCCCAGTCACAGGCCAGATCCAACATACTTTCCCCAATTTATTCTCTACTATTTCAGCCTACCTATATCCTGGATGCCAATCAGCTCCCCTACTCTCGTCTACCTTTATGCTGTTGAAAGCAATAACCCGGGCGCACCCTCTTCTCCCCTTTAAGACCGTCTATACTCCCTTAGTCAGAGTTAATGCTGCTTCTATGCTTATACCATTAGCATTTATTTCACGTTACAGTTATCGATTTATTTATTAACTCTCCAAAAGAAGATAGCTGCTTTTCCTTCATATTGCACAACAAATACTTAACATAGAGCCAGTATGCAAAGGTCCTATGAACAGTGAGTGGCCAAATGAATAATGAATGAGCAATAATTCACAAGACCAAGAGGAAGCAGATGTCACTTATTTATTTCATGGAAACTGATTATCTTATTAAGAAAGCCCAATTCATTAAGAGCAGAAATCAAATCTAATAGACCAAAATTCAGCCTAGTCCTGAAACTGCTTGGAATTTTAGAACATACAAATAATGTGAGATGTGTTCCCTGTCTTTAACGGTCCTATGATCTCTTTGAAAGGAGACAAAAATTATAAAAACCTGAAATAGAATTTCATACAAAAATACATGAGAAATCATGGACAACCCAGCTACTATAACTGAAATACATTACAAAAAGTTATTTATGATGGTTTTTGACCAGAGTTCAGGTCCTATCTGCCCACAGAACAGTATTTGATATACTAATTGATTTCCCTAGATAGCTTATATAACCGTATTTGTGAAATGTAATATAAGTCTTAGGACTGACAGTGATATATAATGTAGCAGCACTTACTATAGCATTTTTATTTGGATACCACAATTAATTAATGGATTAATATGTTCACATATTCAACAAATATTCTGATGAGCATCACTGCATGCCAGGCACTGCAGTATAGCTATGAAGTCAGATAGGCTCCTCCTCAGAGGACAAACAGTCTTTTGGATAAAACAGAGGTTGAGTGATCATAATAAAGGCGCCAAGTGTTGTGAAGAGGCGGCTGTGGTGATGGTCGCACTGGACAAGGGAGATGCTTGAGTCTTCTTATTTAAGGCAGAGTTAGGCTGAGGTTGTAAGGGCGAGTTAGCTGTAAACTGGGGCTTCCCAGGTGGCTCAGTGATAAAGAATCCACTTGCCAATGCAGGAGAAATGCGTTCAATCCCTGGGTTGGGACAATCTGCTGGAGGCGAAAATGGCAACCCAATACCCACTCCAGTATTCTTCCCTGGGAAATCCCAAGGACAGAGGAGCCTGGAGAGCTATAGTCCATTGGGTCACAAAGAGTCAGACTTAGCAACTAAACAACAACAATAGATGTAAACTGGAGGCTGGAGGGAAAAGGAGGAAGAATGGTTCCAAGCAGAGGGAAGATCGTGTGTTGAGGTCAAGACTTGGGAAAAAATGTGCATATAGAGGCCATGTGAGGAGTGAAAAGAACTGTCTGGCAGCTGGAGTACTGAAAATAGAGTGAGACAGAGCTACGTGTTGGAAAGACATGTAAAGGTCATATCACCGCAAGCTTTGGAATCAGATTGGTTTCTGTCTTAAATGCCACGGAGAGTTAGAGTTGGGGGGTACAGCCACTAATTTGCATTTGTGGAAGATTATTCTAGAAAGAGTGTACAGGAGGAGTCATAAGGGTCAAGAGTAACAGCAGGGAGGGTGTGTGTGTGCTCAGCCTTGTCTGACCCTTTGTAACCCCATGGTCTGTCGCCCACCAGGATCCTCTGTCCATGGGATTCTCCAGGCCAGAATACTGGAGTGGGGTGCCATTTCTTCCCCCAGAAATCTTCCCCTCAGGGATTGACTCCTTGCTTCCTGTGTCCTCTGCATTGGCAGGCGGGTTCTTTACCGCTAGCGCCACCTGGGACACAGGGAGGTCGGCGGCTAATAAGGCTATTGAGAGTGCACAGAAGGTTGATCTAAGGTATTGGCAATGGCGGAGGGTAGGAGTGCAGGGAAGCAAGTCCACAGAATGGGTGATGGAGATGGGTGAACTGTGAGGGGTGTGCTGGGGCCGGATGGCCTGGACGCTCGAGATTGCAGGGGTGTCCACAATTGCCCTGTCTCCTCATCTGATCCCAGAAGTGCAGAGGGGCGAGGGGCGTGGATTCTGTCCCTGTTCAGGCACAGGCCACAGGGCAGGAAAGGAGTCCCTGGGCAGGTGGCCACAGCAGAGGCAAGCGTGGAAAGGGAACCACCCTAAGCAAAGCAGGGCCAAGGAACAGAGTGATGGGGTCCTGTCCCCAGTGGGGAGGAGAGCCCCTGGCTGGGCCAGCAGAGAAGAAAAACGAAGAAAGAAGCCCTTGATATTAGGGACTGATTTTACAGGTAGACCGCAATGTTATTACAAGCTGGTCTAACATTCAGAGCCAGGCCATTTTATTCTCCCGTTGGACACAATCGATCTCTAACTCCAGATGAGGTCATGCTGAGACATGGATCAAATGGAAAAAAGCAAGACCGCTTCATGCTTCTATCTTAAAAAAAAAAAAAAGTCAATTGTGTCCAACTCTTTTGAGACCCCATGGACTGTAGCCTGCCAGACTCCTCTATCCATGGAGATTCTCCAGGCAAGAATACTGGAGTGGCTTGCTATTTTCTTCTCCAAGGATCTTCCCAATCCAAGGATCAAACTCGGGTCTTCTGGATTGCAGGTGGATTCTTTACCTTCTATCTAAGCACAGACCAAAAAAAAAAAAAAAAGTTATTGTGCCACCCACTAAACACCCAAACATAGAAATGGTCTCTTTTTCCAGCAACATCCAATCTGCTGCCAACTCTGCCTCCTTAGATCCTCTTACCAATCACCCAGTCCAAGTCTAAATCTTATAACTTGTTCCTTCTGACTCCCTCTTGCTGAGACTCCTCTGCCCCCCGTTCCCCATGTTCTGTGCTCTTCAGCACTGCAGTGAGGAGGCATAAACCCAACCTGGTCAGCTGCAAAGGGGGTCCTGGTGGTCTTTGGCTGAGGGCACTGACAGGAGGTTAGGAATTCATAAATCGGTAGCTGCCTGCCTATATGTGACACACTGGCATTTTAGTGCGGTGGAAAGGCACACCATGGGTACATAATGATCATTTGCTAGACAAACAGGAAAGCCTTTACAGAAATGAAGAAAAGACCTTCGCAATAATCCACCTGCTTGCAATCGTTCTGGCCAGTCTCTTGCACTCAAATTTTTACCTAGACTTACTCTGAAAAAGAAACCAGGGGGAAAAGGAAAACAGACAAAAGCACGATCCCCAGAAGATTCATGAGCAATGCCGCTTTAGTCACAACAGTCTTTTTTTTTTTTCACTTTGATTTTGTTCAGGCAACTTTTAGCTTTACTCATCTTTAATTACCTCAATTTCATGCTTAACTCAGGCACAGAAGAGATCTGTTTGTAATTTCAGATGAGAGAAAATGCAATTCCCCTCAGCAAAGTCAAATTTTAAATTCAAGAGGAAGAACAATGTGTCAGTTTGCAAAAAAAAAAAAAAATCAACTTTACATTTCAAGGTAATTCAGTGGTAATGCAGTATTAAAGAGCTCAAGTTTTGTTTTGAAAACAAAACAAAATTCAACACAGAGAGGGGGTGTTAATAAAATGTTTTTTCCTCTCTCTTGTTTAATTGTGATAAGAACATTTGAGGAGCTGAGATCTACCTTCTCAACAAAATTGTTTGTGTGCCATACAGTTTCAGTAAGCGCTGTAAACACAATGAAGTGAAGTGGTAGTCTCTCACTCATGTCTGACTGAGACCCGGTGGACTGTAGCCCACCAGGCTCCTCCGTCCATGGGATTTTCCAGGCAAGAATGCCAGAGTGGGCTGCCATTTCCTTCTCCAGGGGATCTTCCCAGCACAGGGATCGAACCCAGGTCTCCTGCTTTGCAGGCGGATTCTTTACTGTCTGAGACACCAGGGAAGGCCACATGCAAATCTCCAGGGCTTAATCAGTTATCTTGCATAGCTGGAACTTTATGCCGTCTCACCCGCCCTCCTAGACTCTGGCAACCACCATTCTACTCCTTGCTTCCATGTGCTTGGCTAATTTAGATGGAAGTGGGTCACACAGCATTTGTCCTTCTGTGACTGACTTATTTCAGTTAGTAGAGTGTCCTCCAAGTTCAGCCATGTTGTGGCAAATGGCAAGATTTCCTTTTTTCAGCTAAATGACGTCTCATTGTAATGAACCACGTTTTTTTTTTAACTCAGTCATCTGTCAGTGGACCTGTAGCTTGTTTCCACATCTTGCGTGTGTATTCAGTTGCTCACTAGTGTCCAGCTCTCTGTGACCACGTGAACTATATAGCCAGGCTCCCCTCTCCATGGAATTTTCCAGGCAAAAATACTAGAGTGTGTTTCCACTTCCAACTTCACGGGATCTTCCCAACCCAGGGGTTGAACCCGTGTCTCCTGGCAGGCAGACTCTTTACCACTGAGCCACATGGAATGCCTTTTCACATATTAGCTATGAATAATGCTGTCATGTACGTGAGAGTGCAAATAGTTCTTTGAGATTCTCATTTCAATTCTGGATATATACACAGAAGTGGGATTACTAGGTCAAACCAGGTGGCACTATTGGTAAAGAACCCGCCTGTCAATGCAGGAGACACAAAGGAGACCTGGGTTTGATCCCTGGGTCAGGAAGATCCCCTGGAGAAGGAAATGGCAACCTACTCCAGTATTCTTGCCTGGGAAATCCCATGGACAGAGGAGCCTGGGCCTACAATCCATGATGCAGCAAAAAGTCAGACACAACTGAGCACACACACACACACACACACAATGACTCTATTTTTAGTTTTTTGAGGAACATCTATACTGTTTCCCATGGAGACTGCACCAATTTAGCTTGCTACCAACAATGAAATGATTTCCACCTTCTCTCCCATCCTTGCCAACACTCTTCATATTATATATATATGTATATATAGTAGTCATTCTAACAGGTATGAGGTGATAACTCATTGTGGTTTCAATTTGCATTTCTCCACGATTGGGATGTTTGGTATCTTTTTGTAAACCTTTGGGCATGAATATATCTTCTTCAGAGAAATGTCTATTCAAGTAAGTCCTTTACCCATTTTAAAATCAGGTGTTTTTTTTTTCTTTTTTTTGCTACTGAGTTTAACGTGTTTCTTATATATTTCAGATATTAACTCATCACCTATTTTCTTCCATCCATCCCATAAAAATGCCTTTCCATTCTAATTGTTCCCTAGACTGTGCAGAAGCTTTTTGTTGTCCGTAGACAGTGGAACATTAGCAAATGTTCATATTTTTACTTACTTTCTCATATTTTTTCAAATGTCAAAAAAACAACAATAATTATTTTATAATTAAAAAGAAAACAATAGAAATTCAACCTAACTAAGAGAAGCCAATTCCTGAAGCTAAGTGGAATGAGAAATACAGTAATTATCTGAGCCTTGATAAAGGTTATTGGAGGAAAAAGGAAAGATTTGGACTTACATCTATGGTTACTTATATCAATCATGTTCACTCAATTCTTCTTCTCTTCTACAGTTTATTTGATGCTGATGAAGTCAATACCTCAAAGACCAAGAAACCACCTTCTGAAGCTTTTGACAAATCTCAGCTTGCCAACTTAATTTTCTAAGTTTGGGAAGGGAAATGGTGAGAAAATGAAAAGTGCACAAAGTTACCGATTCTTGTGCATTATGGATGATAACATTTAACCATTTCCATGAGAGGAGACACAGAGATCATATTTTGCATTTTTAATATACTTCCTATATTTGTTGAAAGAAGCCAGTATAAACAGATGCATCTCCCTAAAGAGGATACTACAACTGATCTTTCTCTTTACTGTGAAGACTCCCAAAGTTTATGAAGAACACAGAAGCAAAAGTAGCTGAAAGCAAGATACATTGTTTTTTGTTTGTTTGTGTTTGAGAGCCATAGCTAAGTTTTTCTTTCATTACTGGAATATGAGTCAGATTAGGATCATGAAATTCATAAAGAACACAGAGAACAAAAGAATGACTAGTCCATGTGGAACGGACGATGTCAGTGCAGGCTGGCAGGCTTTGTTATTCTGAACTTAAGAGAAAGACGGGCACAGTGATGTTTTCATTTCAGAAGATTCTACACCAAAACAGTGACATCCTAATTAAGACATGTCTGTCTTCGTGTGCTTTTCTATACACTCTGTCAGTGGCTTTCAACTGTGTTTTTTAGCTCTATGAGAACTCAACCTCAAATTCTCAAAACTCCTTTTTATCGTCTTTAAATATTTATGTGGCATTCAACACTTTCTGGAAAGCTGTGTGTCTACTTCAAATCAAATACCAAGTTGTAAGCTAAAAAGTCTGGAAACCGCTGTCCAGGGGGATCAATTCAGGAGGAAATATGTCTTACATAACCTGGAAAAGCAACAGGACTAACTCGTTGTTGCAAGCCAAAGTGCTGTTGGTGTCAAACCACAGAAAATCTTAAGGATAAAGGGGATTTCAGGGGCACAGCTGCAGTGAGTCATCCATATTCAAATGAAAGCTTCTAAGTTGTGTATAATTAATAATTTTTGAAGGAGAGGCATGAGGTTTGGGAATTTTTTTTTTGCGGCTTCTGCCCTTTCAATATTTTCTGCAACCATCTGGCATTAATGATGATGAACCCTACTTGCCGTGGTTATCACAACCCTATCAGAATTATAAAACAGTACATATCAAAATCCACTTGCCATTGCAGGGGACACAAGAGACTGTTTTGATCCCTGGGTTGGGAAGATCCCCTTGAGGAGGAAATGGGCAACCCACTCCATTATTCTTGCCTAGAGAATCCCATGGACAGAGGAGCCTGGCTGGCTACAGTCCAGGGTATGGCAAAGAGTCAGACACGACTTAGCGACTTCACACCGGGAACCAAGATTCCACATGCCCTGCGGTGTGGCCAGAAAATAAAAATAATGAAACACCCACCAGGCTTAAGAAATAGAATATACCAAATGTTGTGATTGTTGCTTGACTTTCATATTAGAAGCATGTCATCAAATGAGCTGTGTTCTCTCACTCACAGAGCATGCTTCTAAGAGGGTTACTGCTACATCAAAGCGTGGTGAAATATGACCAAGGCGTGGAAATCATCTCCAAAGTTGTGCTGATGTCTACTCTCCCTGATATTCAAAAAGTGTTCATGTTGCCTCCTGTACTCTTATCAGATATTTTTTTTGTTTCCCTGGTTTGTGGGAGGTGAGATGGCATTTTACTGTGATTTTATTTTGCTTCTCCTTGACTGCTAATTCAATTAAGCATCTTTTCATTTGCTTACGAACCGCTCAGTGTTCCTTCTTCCATGAAGCGCCTTTTGTTCTTTCTCTTAGTTTGACTTTTTACGGTTGATTTACACAAGCCTTTGCCACGTTTTGATTTCTCATCTTTGACAGTTGTGTGTTTTGCAAATAACCTCTCCTAGTTGGAGGCTTATATTTTTATTCTCCTTATGATGTCTTTGATGATAATCAATTTCAGATATAAATGCTGACATTTTTTTCTCTCTTCTCCTTTATGTTCTGTACTTTTGTAAAAGGTCTTAAGTGCAATTTTTTGTGACTCAAGGGCATACAAATATTCTCCTATATTGTCCTGCAAGCATTTCGGAGTTTGCTTTCCAGATGTATGTCCACCTGGCCCTGCATTTTATCTATGGTGTGAGTCATAATTCCTGGTGTGGTCTTAATTCACTTTTTCCCACTTGTGAAATCAATATCCTGAACAGTCCATCTTCCCCCCACTGATCTGCCAAGGCCAATATCAAGTTTCTACATACATTTGGAAATGTTTCTGGCTCCCTGTCCTGTTTCATCGCTTCATTTACCTCTTCTTGCGTCAGGAGGCCACTCTGAATTATCATATCTTTCTTTTAATGTGTTTTTTAATGAAAACTTTAAACTTGTGTAAAATTTTACTACATGTATTTTTTTTAAATTTTTGGCTGTGCTGAGTCTTCGTTGCTGCATGCCGGCCTTCTCTAGCTGGAGCGAGTGGAGGCTACTCTCTAGCTGCGGTGCTCAGGCTTCACACTGTGGTCGCTCCTCATAGGTGTGCAGGCTTCAGGAGCTTCAGCGTGTGGACTCAGCAGTTATGGTGCAGGTGGGACCTGTGTCCCCTGCATTGGGAGGTGGATCCTCAATCACTGGACCACCAGGGAGGTCCAAACGTGTCTTTTAAGTACTGATGCCTCATAGCACAAAAGCCTTTCTCCTTGAGAGGCAGTTCTCACACCCCACCTCTCTCCCGTATTTTAATTCTGCAGTGAGATGCTATTATTATTGTTGCTGTTGTTATTATTTTAGTCAATATTGCTTAGTTTTTCCCTTAGCCTTACCGGCTTTTTTTTTTCTTTTTTCTCACCATTGTCTCCTGAATTCCAGACTTTGCTTCCGGAATCATCTTCCTTCTTCCTGAAGAAGTATCATTTTAGAAGTTCTTTGAGTGAAGGTTCATTCCTGGTAAAATCAGTTCTTGTTGTTACTAATGCTGTAAAGCATCTTTAATTTTGCCCTCATCCAAATAAAAACAATCATTTTTCTGGGTATTCTAGAATGATAACTATTTTTCTCTCAAGATTAAAAAAATATATATTTTCCCAGTCTCTATTGTTCTTGCTGCAGAGTCAGTTTGATTGTCATTCTTGTAGGTAACTTGAGACAGTTCAAAATTCATATATACCTTGGGCTTTTTGGTCATATACTTACTATGAGTTACAGTTTCAAACTTGTATGGGGAATATCTACATGTATATGGTTAGGCATTACCCACGGAGAGATTTTATCTGTTCATCTGTCTGTCTAGCTAGCTAACCAGCTATCCAACTGGCCTGCTATCAGCTTTACCTGGGAGTCAGATTTGACACAGCTCCGCTTAGTTTTCTCCTCAGCTTTACTGATTTTCTTCACTGCTGCCATTCAGAGTACCACTGTCTGATTTTTTTGGCCTCTAATCTACCCTGCAGGTTTGACTTCTGTCCTCTACACACATAGACCTTCAAAACCTTCTTAACCACAAGGAATTTTCAGGAACGCCCGTAATAAACACCTCTTTCTCCACAGCACTTATTTATCTTTCCCGATTCGTGATTCCTTGCAACTCTGGTCTCTGACGATTTCCCCAGCTTCCTCAAAAGCTCAGTCATGCTTTTAAAGAGATGATGTTTACATTTTATCACGCATTTCAGGTACACTGAGCAGGGAATGTTTCTTCAGATAGAAATTCAAATGTGGTATAGGAAGAAGGAAACTCAGATATTTTCAAATTCTTCTTTAATATCCTTCAGTACTGATTTCAACTCTTGACGTTCTAACAAATTTTTCTCCATTTAAAAACTGGTAAACTTCCTAGCTATAGAGCTTCCTTGATGGGTCAGATGGTAAAGAATCTGCTTGAAACGCAGGAGACTCAGGTTCGATCCCTGGGTCAGGAAGATCCCTTGGAGAAGGAAATGGCAACCCATTTCAGTATGCTTGCCTGGAGAATCCCATGGACAGAGGAGTCTGGTAGGCGACAGTTCCTGGGGTTGCAAAAGAGTCAGACATGACTTAGTGACTAAACAGCAAACAAACAACAAAATTCCTTGTTAGTTCCAGGACCACAGACATCTTGCTTCTGCCCATTGTCTCAATTTAATGCCAACTCAGTCTCCCAACTGCTAGTCTTCCTAATCTTTGCAATCATTTACATGTTTTGCTCTTTGTTCCTTGACCTCTGAATCCTTTTCCTCTCTTTCCCTGTGTCTTCTGGTGACTTTGAGTGTGATTGTTGAAATCATCAAATGAAGATCAAACTATTGCCCTAAGACAGTCTTGGCTGAGCAGAGGAGGAGATAAACATACATGTGTCTTTCTGAAGTCTTGGAGTATAGGAAATGGGCCAGCATTACCTTTGTTTCTGTATCTTTTTGAAATGGCACCACTTTCAGACAATGCTCTCTCATCTTTTTCCTCAAGCCTCTAATTCTGTCACTTCTTAGAACTGGCCCCTTGAAGACAAAACAGTAATGTAGAAGATAGAAAGAACAGTAAACTTCCAAGGGGAGTAGAGACATGCCAGGGAAGCAATAGCTGAGGATATATCTGAATACACACGCAGAAGTATAGCCATACTATGGGCTGGACAAGCATTATGTAAGCTCTACAAAGCAGGGATTTTTGATGGTTTTATTTCTAGTTCCTGGCATGTAGTAGGTACTCAATGAATATTTGTTGAAAGAAATTTAAGAAACATGTGATGAGTATTCAGTTTGAGTGTAGAAAGATTTCTTTCATACTTGCTTTAATAATAATGCAACTATAGCATCATAATCAGCCCTGAATATTCATTGGAAGGACTGATGCTGAAGCTGAAGCTCCAGTACTTTGGCCACCTGATGTGAAGAACTGATTCATTGCATAAGACCCTGACGCTGGGAAAGATTGAGGGCAAGAGGAGAAGAGGGTGACAGAGGAGGAGATGGTTGGGTGGCATCCCTGACTCAATGGATGTGAGTTTGAGCAAATTCCAGGAGATGATTAAGGACAGGGAATCCTGGCGTGCTGCAGTTCATGGAGTCCCAAAGAGTCGGACATGACTTAGCAACTGAACAACAGCAACAGTAGCATCTTAACAGAAATTAATCAGTTTAGGTAGATTCATTCTTAAAGTTTATTTTGTGCAAAGAGCACCAGAACTTAATAATGTACCATATCCTCATTTTTCTGCATTATCCATGCCTGACGTGAACACAGTCATTGGGGCTCTGCTACCCAAAACAGACATTAATATGTATGTGGTAGCGGCTACCGGAGGAGCAGACACAGTGCCCTGGGGAAATAATTCCCTTCCTTCGGATCAGCCTTGCACCCCAGATCCTTATCAGTGAAGAAATGCCCCAGAATAGCTCATTTGTTGATTGCCACTCAAAATCTCTCACATCTTTTCCCTCTTTCTCTCATTTCTAGCTTTTCTATTATTTTTGCCAGAGCTGCCATCACTCTAACCTTTAAGAAAGGCAGGAGCTAATGAATGTATTATTTTTTTTAATCAGCTGAAGATGTTGTCACAATCTAAGTATACATGTAACTTCCTTTTTGGTAGGTTGTTAAGTCTCTGTTGCTAAGAAATCCCATAGTGAGTTCTGATAAATTTTAAAATCCACCTACAGAATTATTTAGAACAGGGAGAATAATCATCCTTTGCCTTAAAAAAATCTTGATTTTCGTGCTTTGGAATTACCCAAAGCAAGAATATGTCTCTAAAATAAACTAAGGGGGTTTTGTTTGCTTGTTTTTTAGAAATAGCATTCCTATGTGTCATTTAAACATGTGTTTAACCTTGTTAAAAAATATTTTCAAGAGAAATCTTATAAATCCAGGAGTCGGGTGGTTCCAAGACAGGATCCCCAACTCATATGCCTCTAGGGGTCAGGAAGGTAGGGTAAATGAGTGAAGTAGGCTAGCTGGAATGCAATTAGGAGTATATCAGACTGGCAAACAGAAACGTGTATTCTTTAGCTGAACAGGTCCCATCAAATCTTGCCTTGTAAAAAAAGTTGGTGACTACTGCTAGATCTTATTTCTCAAGAAAAGCAAAACCCAAAATTTAATGTGAATTTTTCCACATGTAGAATGTAGAACATTAACAAATGCAATCACAAAATGGACAAAGAAGTGATCAGGCCATTCAGGGAGGAAGAAACCCAAGAGGACAGTAAACTTTTGAGACTGTGAATTTACTTTCATGGGAACTCAGAGAAAAGAACATTAAAATGACAATGGGTAGCTTTCGGTCCCATCACATCTAAGGATTGCCTAGGAGTCCAGCATCCGGAACTGCCATTCACGGCTGATAGCAGTGGAAATTGGCACAGCCACTTTGAAGAGAATATGATGACATTCGATAAGATGGAAGATGCACATACCGTGTAACCAGCAGCTCCACTCCTAAACTTATGCTAGAGAAAGCCACACACGTTGCTTCATTAAAGACAGTGTGTGAATGTTCGCAGTATCAGTGTTGGAAACAGCCTGAAGGTCCTGCATAAAATGTTTGGGGAAATACACTGCATCATATCCTTAAAATAAAATGTGGTACAGCATTTTTTAAAATGACCCAAAACTACATGTAACTATGTTAAAAATACTGTTCAGTCGCTAGGTTGTGTCTAACTCTTTGCGACCCCATGGACGGCAGCACATCAGGTTTCCTTCACCTTCACTATCTCCTGGAGATTGCTCAGATTTACGTCCATTGGGTGGGTGATGCTACCTAGCATCTCATCCTCTGCCACCTCATTCTCCTTTTGCCTTCAGTCTTTCCCAGCATCAAAGTCTTTTCCAATGAGTTGGCTTTTCACATCAGGTGACCAAAGTATTGCAGCTTCAGCATCAGTCCTTCCAATGCATATTCTGGGTTGATTTCCTTTAAGATTGACTATTTTGATCTCCTTGCTGTCCAAGGGACTCTCCAGCACCACAGTTTCAAAGTACCAATTCTTAGATACTCAGCCTTCTTTATGGTCCATATGTACTGTCTTCTTTTTAATATATGTTCCCCTTCCTATAATTTAAGTTCTAGGAAGGTAGGAAACTTTGTCTCTTCTTTACTTGCTGTATCCCCAGCACCTAAAACAGCATCCAGCACATGAGATGTACTTAATAGATACTTTTTCAATAATTTAGTAAATGGTGAGTAAAAAAACCTCATAGAAAGAGTGAATAATTCACATAGAATCAGCATTTTAAAAATAATCTAGGACTTCCTTAGTGGTTCAGTGATTTAAAATCTCCCTGTCATTGCAGGGGATGTAGGTTCGATCCCTGGTCTGGGAAGATTCCATATGCCCCAGGGCAATTAAACCCACACGGCACAACGACTAAGATGGCACTCTAGAGCTCCTGCTTCACAGCAAGAGGGGCCACCACAATGAGAAGCCCATGCATCACAACCAGAGAAAACCTGCACACAGCAGTGAAGACCCAGCACAGCCAAAACTAAATAAATAAAGACAACCTACATAGATTGGAACAATGCAGATCAAATTCTCCTGGATACTGTAAACACCTAGATTTAGATGAAAAAGATCAGTTGCATAGGATAGGGAGGGGTTTCCCAATGGCTCAGTGGTAAAGAATGTGCCTGCCCATGCAAAAACTTGAGTTAGATCCCTGGGTCGGAAAGATCTTTGGAGAAGGAAATGGCAACCCACTCCAGTAATTATGCCTGGGAAATCCTGTGGACAGATGAGTCTGGTGGGCTACAGTCTGCAAAGGAATCAGACACAACTTAATGACTCAACAACAGTGTAGAATAGGGAGGTATTTGTTCCCATGTAAAACAAACTATTGCAAAGAAATAGAGGAAAAGAACAGAATGGGAAAAACTAGAGATCTCTTCAAGAAAATTAGAGATACCATGGGAACATTTCATGCAAAGATGGGCTCAATAAAGGACAGAAATGGTATGGACCTAACAGAAGTAAAATATATTAAGAGGAGGTGGTAAGAATACACAGAACTGTACAAAAAGATCTTCACGACCCAGATAATCACAATGGTGTGATCACTCACCTAGAGCCAGACATCCTGGAATGCAAAATTAAGTGGGCCTTAGGAAGCATCACTACGAACCAAGCTAGTGGAGGTAATGGAATTCTAGTTAAGCTATTTCAAATCCTAAAAGATGATGCTGTGAAAGTACTGCACTCAATATGGTGGCAAATTTGGAAAACTCAGCAGTTGCCACAGGACTGGAAAAGGTCCATTTTCAATCCAATCTTAAAGAAAGGCAATGCCAAAGAATGCTCAAACTACTGCACAATTGCACTCATCTCACAAGCTAGCACAGTAATGCTCAAAATTCTCCAAGCAAAGCTTCAACAGTATGTGACCTGAGAAATTCCAGATGTTCAAGCTGGATTGAGAAAAGGCAAAGGAACCAGAGATCAAATTGCCAACATATGTTGGATCATCGAAAAAGCAAGAGAGTTCTAGAAAAACATCTATTTCTGCTTTGACTATGCCAAAGCCTTTGACTGTGTAGATCAAAACAAACTGTGGAAAATCCTTAAAGAGACAGGAATACCAGCCCACCTGACCTGCCTCCTGTGAAAACTGTATGCAGATTAAGAAGCAACAATTAGAACTGGACATGGAACAACAGACTGGTTCCAAGTAGGGAAAGGAGTACATCAAGGCTGTATATTGTCACCCTGCTTATCTAACTTATATGCAGAGTACATCATGAGAAATGCTGGACTGGATGAAGCAATAGCTGGAATCAAGATTGACAGGGGAGGTATCAGTCACCTCAGAAATGCAGATGACACCACCCTTATGGCAGAAAGTGAAGAACTAAAAAGCCTCTTGATGCAAGTGAAAGAGGAGAGTGAAAATGTTGGCTTAAAGCTCGACATTCAGAAAACGAAGATCATGGCATCTGGTCCCATCACTTCATGGCAAATAGATGGGGAAACAGTGGAAACAGTGACAGACTTTATTTTGGGGGGCTCCAAAATCACTACAGATGGTGATGGCTGCCATGAAATTAAAAGACGCTTGCTCCTTGAAGAAAAGTTATGACCAACCTAGATAGCATATTCAAAAGCAGAGGCATTATTTTACTAACAGAGGTCCGTCTACTCAATGCTATGGTTTTTCCAGTGGTCATGTGTGGATGTGAGAGTCGGAATATAAAGAAAGCTGAACACTGAAGAATTGATGCTTTTGAACTGTGGTGTTGGAGAAGACTCGTGAGAGTCCCTTGAACTGCAAGGAGATCCAACCAGTCAATCCTAAAGGAAACCAGTCCTGAATATTCATTGGAAGGACTGATGCTGAAGCTGAAACTCCAGTACTGATGTGAACGTCTAATTTATACTGAAGTGAGATAAGAATTTAAATATCTTCCTGAAAATTAACTGTCCTTAGCTCCCTAAGATTATCCAATCATTTTTTGATTATCCAATCATACCCCTGCCTCTGCTTTTGAAGCATTATCCATATACTTTAATTTTATTGATATTTTAATTAAAGATGCAATGAATCTAGAGAAAAGTAAGTGAATATGGAGTTTCACAAGTATTGGAGACAAGTCCTGATGAATTCCCTAATATACTTTTCCTTTCCTCTGTCTAATCCTGGTCTTTCAGGCTTTTCTCCTTTTCTCCTTTACATTACTGTGTTATCTTTGTTCATCAGGCTTCCCTCAAAACTGATCCCATCTAGGGTTCTCTGGTGGCTCAGTGGTAAAGAATCTGCCTGCCAGTGCAGGCGATGTGGGTTTGATTCCTGGGTCAGGAAGATCCCCTGGACAAGGAAATGGCAACCCACTCCAGTATTTTTGCCTGGAGAATTCTATGAACAAAGAAGCATAGGGGGCTACAGTCCATGGGGTCTCAAAAAGTCAGACATGACTGAGCAACTAATACTTTCACAGAGCTGGACACGACTTCATAGCTGAGCAACAAAAAAGGCAACAAGATACATGTTCTTTTCTTTAAATCATAAGTTATCACTTTTATTAAATTTCTTTACATATTATCATTAAAATCAAAGCCAAAAACATTATAGAAATCATTCTAAGCCAAAAAAGAAAAAAAGTTATTCCCAGAACCTCTTGAAAACTACAGTAAAGAATTTTAGAAAAATTTGGAAGACCACATCCACACAAGCAGACAAACCAAGTATAATAACATGGAAGGGTTATGCATTTGGAGAATTTTTACACTTTATTCAAATAGAAGATATTAAATATGTCCTTAACATCAGTAAAATAGTTTGAAAGGATTAGTATAATTAATTGTGCTTAATCAGTGTTAGAAACACAAAACACATGCTCTTTTAAGGAAGGTTCAAAACTTTTCCTTCCCCTCAAAGCCTCTCTCCAGGGTCTTGAACATTGAAAGAGCTTAATCAGTGTGTGTTAAATACAGAGATAAACGGAAGTGGAGTTGTGTTAATAGATGGTAAGGACGCAGGGATAGGTAGGCGTCTGTATATGCCCCAAATAACGAAGCGGAATCATTATAAGTGCTGAAATAGATGCAGACAGATTGTATGGTGATCAACCCTCCCTTCTCCATATTTTAATGCTCAAGGACGGGACGTTTGATATTGAAATGTTCAACTTTATGAAGATGTAATCATTGAAATGAACGAGTTAATGAGGCAGAGAAAGAATGAAACAAGAGCAAGGCTTTCACAGCATCTTTGCATCAATAGCCAAGCCACGATGGGGAATGCTCCTACAACTCCGGAGACAAGAAATGCAGCCAGGTGCCAAACCTTATCAAACGGCTGCAGTCTAATGTGATAATTAAGGGAACAACATGGCTACTTTGTTTTTATTCTCCCCTTTCCAAATTGCCCATTTCTGATGGCAATATCTCTTGTCTCTGTAGGAAGGGGAAACAAACCCTGAGTCCTCAGACCTAGTAAGGGAACAGCACCCTCGACACCTCCATAGAGTGCAACAGCTTTCTAATGTCTACCTTGAACTACTGCTTCAGATGCAGAGAAAAGCAAATACCTCGAAAAGCACTCATGGACTTGCCAACTAAAGCACATATTGAAAGTTTGATGGATCTTATCCCAAAGGAGAAATAATACAAAAAGTTGCGTTGTCTGTCCAGTCCTGAATTCCTTACATTTATAGAATGTTCTCTTCTGAAGACTTCATACCCAAGAAAGTGAAAGTGTGTCTTTGTGCATTTTGTCAATGGATACTGTTGAAACCACACATACACATACACACACACACACACACACACACACACAAGCAGCTCCTTGGCTGAAGATCTCAGCATATTAGAAGATGGGAGAAAATATAGCCTTCTCCTGAGTTCTACTAAGCAGAGGGACCCAGTCACCTAATGAAAAATTTACAAATGTCTTTAATGCCTAGGCTTCTGAGTGATATTTCAAGAAAAACGAAATGATATTATAATGAATAACATGTAAGACAGGTAGCAAATATTTGAAACCACATAAATAAAACTGTAAGAATTCATTATTATGTAATAATATCCCTAATCATTGTTTTGTGATTCAGAATTTCATCATCAGATTCACAAGATCAAGGCAAACTTTCCATTCACACTTGCTTATGGATCGTTTGCCCTTCCCTTAATGCAGTTCCTTCTATTTTTTAAATTCCTCTACTGAGATTTTAAAAGGTTATTAATTTTTCAAGTATATTATTCATTTCTATATAAGTGAAAGAAACAGGGAAGACATCAAATTAAGAATACAAAAGAGACACAGTCCACAAAGGAGGATGCTGAGTAATAAGAAAAATAAACTTAGATCGAATTATAAATCAGAGAGTAGTCCAGATGCTCACTGGTATGAATTCAATGGTATCATTTATTTGGTAATTATGAGAGGTACTGAGTGTTAGATACTAGAAATGGAGATACAAGCTCAGACTCAAGCATGCTTGTCATATCTCAGAGCTGGGATATGCCATGGTGGTTGTATGTTGTGCGTAGGTGTTAGTTGCTAAGTTTTGTCTGGCTCTTTGTGACCCCATGGACTGTAGCCCACCAGGTTCTTCTGTCCATGGACTGCTCCAGGGCTAGAATACTGGAGTGGGTTGCCAGTTCCTTCTCCAGGGGATCTTCCCGACCAAGGGATCGAACCCAGGTCTCCCACACTGCCAGCAGATTCTTTACCATCTGAGCCACCAGGGATGTACGTTAGATATTGTCATATAAAAACTACCTCCGAATTTAGTGGCTTGAAACAGTTTTAGTCCCTCTCTGCCCCAGAGTCATCAGGATGGCTGGGTGACTCTTCTGCACACTAGCTTGCAATCACATCAGCTTCCTGTCAGCAGGATGATCTTGCTGGGTTTTTTTACATCCTTTCTGGGACCTTGGATGGGTCAGCTGAGCTCACTTGACTTTGCTGTATGTGGCCTCCCATCTTCCAGCAGACTAGCCTGTTCTTGTCAAGACAAGAGCTCATCATGGGTTGACGAAGCAAGGGGAGCAATGGAGTTCATCAACATGTCCACGTCCTCTGGGGACTAATCCTAAAGTTGGCATTCTGTGCATTTTCTCCCACAGTCTTCTGGTAGAAACAGATCAGTGGATCAGTCAGGCCAGAGAGTGGAGGGTTAGACTCCACCATTGAAGGGAGGGACTGCAAAAGTCACATGGAAAAGGTGCACAGAAGAGAGGCTGGAGAATTGGGGCCACACATGGGTTTTGCTCGGGGATAGGAAGGAACATAAAGGAAGGGTAATTTGACTTCAAACCACCTCAACTAATGCAATTCGCTAAGTAAGAAAGGGACAGGATGCAAAGCACACCTATATCTTACCTACCATCCAGGCAACAACGTCTTCAGGACCGCAAAGAGAAGCCATATCAGGTATCACCAACCTAGGTGAACAGCAGCCAGCACCAAGGCATCTGAGCATAGGCAGGGAGTGCTAAATCCCAGTGCTAAGCCTGACCTTTAGACCAGCACCGGGCTGAGCCGGTTGGTGGAGTGGAGGTGGCCGTTCTCAGTAAACTATGTTTTATTGCAGCACAGTTTTGGCTTACTCGAAGGACTGTTGATCCCTTCCAGAAAATCCAATCATTTCTAAGCCACATTTTTATTTGACTCTAGTCAGTTCTTGCTTCTCTGTTGAAGAAATCCCTCTGGTTTCCTCCACTACACTCACACACTGATCCATTGTTGCGTTTTCAACATAGGTGCATCTGGCTGAGAGCGAATATTCAATAGCAAAGGAAATGAGAGTCAGACTCCTTCTCCTCTGATTACACGATGGCTCAGGAGGACACCCACCAGCGGTTTTATTCATTACTGAACATTAAAATCAAAGGCCTTTAATATGCAGCAACAGCGTTGTCCAAATTGAAGCGCATCTGTGCCCCCTTGTAGAAGTTTTCATAGCATAATAAATAGGCAATTTTAATAAAATGATTATTCTTTCAGTCTGTCCCCAAAGGACTGACTGAAACTTCAGCATTACCTTAATGTCCCTTGGAAACGCTCCTCAATTTAAATCTTTCAAAACTAGACCAGGCTGACCATGGGTGATGCAGTCACCAACAGAGGAGAGTAACCTGCTAATCCAATGCAGCCCAGAGTGTCTGTCCTCGAGACACAGACCCTTTTTCTTCCTCCCACCAACCTAAACAAGATTTCCAATAGCTCCATCAGCCTTAATTTATTTATGTTTTTTTCTGATCAAAACCTGTGTAAGATTGCAGTAACTGGCTGCAGAAATGCTGCCTTTTTAATCCACGTTTCCTTCTCCTGTCAAATAATAATGGGAGTTTTAGCTGTTATGGTTGTTCAGTCGCTAAGACGTCTCTGACTCTTTGTGACCCCATGGACTGAAGCACTCCAGGTTTCTCTGTCCTCCACTATCTCCCAGAGTGTGCTCAAATTCATGTCCAATGAGTCAGTGATGCTATCTAACCATCTCATCTTCTGCTACCCACTTCTCTTTTTGCCTTCAATCTTCCCCAGCACCAGGGTCTTTTCCAAGAGTTGGCTCTTTGCATGAGGTGACTGAAGTATTGCAGTTTCAGCTTCAGCATCAGTCCTTCCAATAAATATTCAGGGTTGATTTAGAAATGGGGAACATACTTTGAGTGTGTGGTTCAGAGTCTTCAGGAAACTTGAGGGGCAATAAAGCTCTGCTGCTTTAATTCCATCTCGGTTGCTTTTAATGATAAGACTTAGAGAACTGTTCAGAGAAGGCAATGGCACCCCACTCCAGTACTCTTGCCTGGAAAATCCCATGGACGGAGGAGCCCGGTGGGCTACAGTCCATGGGGTCTCGAAGAGTCGGACACGACTGAGCGACTTCACTTTCACTTTTCACTTTCATGCATTGGAGAAGGAAATGGCAACCCACGCCAGAGTTCTTGCCTGGAGAATCCCAGGGATGGTGGAGCCTGGTGGGCTGCCGTCTACGGGGTTGCACAGAGTTGGACACGACTGACGCGACTTAGCAGCAGCAGCAGCAGCAGCAGCAGAGAGCTGTTCAGTTCCTCCCTCTGCCCACTTACCAAATTTCTTTTATTATCAAGTCCCATCTCAAATGCCGAAATATTCTCCAACATTCTTTCATGGTTGAGGGGAGAAAGCAAGAGGTCTTAATAGAGTATGGGTTCTGGAAGAGCAAGACAAATCTGCATTGAGCCTTTGAGAAGTTTATTTACACCTCAATAAGCTTTGTTTTCTTCATATTCAAATGAACTTTAATAAAATGGTATCTACTTCTTAGGATTGTTTTGGAAATTAAGTGAGGTAGGACATGTCCCATTTGCAACATTCAGCCTTGGGTGCACTTAAGGTATTATTATTAGTGTAGAATAATAACACACTCAATCTTAGATCTGCCTTAAAAATAAACAGAATGTGACACCACCTAGACTTACTATAGCTCTTATTCAAGTACTGTTACAAGCACTTTCAATATATTAGCTCATCTATATACGCTGTTTTTACATATCAACTCATTTAGTACTCATAACAGTACCATGAGTGACGTACTTTAATTATTGTAAAAATAACAATAGGGAAACTGTGGTACCCCAGTGTTCATTGGGTGCCACTTACAATAGCCTGGACATGGAAGGAACTTAGATATCCACCGACAGATGGGTGGATAAAGAAGATGTTGTACATATATACAATGCAATATTACTCAGTCATATAAAGAACAAATTTGAGTCAACTCTAGTGAAGTGGATGAACCTAGAGCCTAGTATACAAGGTGAAGTAAGTCAGAAAGAGAAAAACAAACAGAGTATATTAACACACATATATGGAACCAACAGGCTTTCCAGCTGGCACTAGTGGTAAAGAACTTGCCTGCCAATGCAAAGTCAAGAGACGATTGCTCCATCCCCGTGTCGGGAAGATCCCCTGGAGGAGTGCAGGGCAACCCACTCCAGTATTCTTGCCTGGAGACTCCCATGGACAGAGGAGCCTGGTGGGCTACATAAGTGCGTAGGGTCCCAAAGAGTTGGACAGGACTGAACCGCCTTGGCACTCATGCAATGTAGAAAAATGGAATTGGTGAACCTATTCGCAGGGAAGGAATGGAGGTGCCCATGTGGAGAATGAACCTGGGGCCACAGTGGAGGAGGGAGAGAATAGTACAAGTGGAGAAAGTAGCATCAATGTATACGCAGCGGCACATGTGAGACGGATACTTGGTGAGAAGTTGCTAAGTAGTACAGGGATCCAGGGAGCACAGGTCAGCTCTGTGATGACCACGAGGGCTGGGAGAGGGCAGGGGAAGGAGGCTTTGGAGGGAGGGGAAACGGGAGGGGATGGAGGGAGGCGATGCATGTATAATTACGGCTGACACACATTGCTGGGCAGCAGAAACCAACATAATGCTGTAAAAATTAAAAACCAAAACAGTTTTAAAAAGTGGAAAGGAAAGGGGAAAAAACAGAGGTTATATGACTCAGCTCAGGTCATGCAAGGAGAAAACCCAGGCTGTCTGGTTCTAGAGGCTATACTTTCAACTTGTGAGACTATGCGTTTCTGAAGAGAAATTGTCCTTCAAGGAAGGAGAAAGCTATAGTTATTACATATTTCTCCAGCGGATACATAGCTCTAATTAGATGTATGGCTTGTTGACTGAGTTGGTATTTCAAAATATTTTCCTTCCTCCTTTGAAAATAAAATCCTCAGGGGCAGAGACAATGCGTATTGTTTTCCTTGAGCTGTAGCACAACTGTTCTGTAAGCTGCAAGTCCACAGAGGTCTTATTGTCTGGCTTTTTCAGTCTTTCATTTTCCCAGAGGGCTTCTAGGAACTCTAAGTGGGTCCCAGGAGCTGAGAGTTGAAAAGGCCCTGAGGTTGGGCCTCCCCCCAGCCTCTTGCAGAATTCTCACGAACTCTTCCCCGGCAGCTAAGCACTTGTCCCTGTAAAGGAATCCTAACATCTTGGAAAACAGCACACGTTTCTGGAAAGATCTGAAATGATGGCGCCCACAGCTGCCAGCTGCCTGCTTGGTGGTGAGCCCAGAACTGCCGGGAGCTCCGCTTGCCACAGTCCACGGGCTCCCTGGATCACGGCTCAGCTGCCTCTGAAAGCTTGACAGGTGAGACTCGGCTTCAAGGGAAGGTGAAGAGAGCTCAGAGGGAAGCTCTGAGCGGTCTTTTCTGATCACCAGGATACTTTACCTTTGAAGATTTGGAGAAATGTTTTAAAATTATACTTTGTAGGCAAAATGTTGCCCTCAATCGAAAACTGGGGATACTGCAGAGGCTACTTAATGTACAGGCTTCCCCCGGGGCTCAGGGGTAAAGAATCTGTCTGCAATGCAGGCGCTGCAGAAGCCGCGGGTTCAGTTCCTGGGTCCAGAAGACCCAATGCAGGAGGGCACAGCCACCCAACTCCAGTATTCTTGCCTGGAGAATCCCTTGGACAGAGGAGTCTGGTGGGCTACAGTTCCTGGGGTTTCAAAGAATCAGACGTAACTGATGCGACTTAGTACACACGCAGGCACACAGTGTACATTTGTTTAATGGTTAAAAGATAAACATGAAGACAGAAACCCTGCTATTTATTATCCCCAAAACGCTACATAAAATAAAACTCATGCTATAAAATGAGTTTAATGTATCAAGTCAAACCTTTCCCGGTTCGGGTTTTTCCTTATAGCACATAGCATGTATGAAGTAGAATGTGTTCTTGAGGATTTGAGTTACATTCTGGTTTTTAAAGTCTGTCTGGTTGTCCTGCTTAACAGTCTGGGAAATTGGGTTCAGACCCAAGCTCTACTTCTAATTACACGTGTGACACTGTGAACGTTATTTAGGCCTTTCTTAACCTCAGTGTATTCCATCTGTAAAATGAGGACAGTGATATTTCTACCTGTTAGGATTATTTTGAGGACTGAATCAGAAATGATATGCAAGGCACCTGGCACCTAACAGTTACTCGATTAAAGCGTATCACTAGACAGTGTGTCAGTTCTGGCCATTCACAAGAATCTAAGCACCAGGAAGACAGAGACTTTGTTTCATTCACTGATACACCAGCAGGTAGAACAAACAGCACCAGGCACATAGGAGTAGTTCAGAAACTGGCCACGTGTTCAAAACAATTTGAGAAAATTTACAGCAGCTTGGTAGCAAAGACTGAACGGTATATTAAAAGCATTCTTTATTCAACAAATAGCACCGCTTTGGGCAAGCGCGATTTTGCCCGGTTCTGTGAGGAAGAGAAAGATGAAGGAGTCAAACTTTACTCTAGAAAGGTTTAGAATGCATCAGAACTCGATTAGAAAGTCTGGTTTTAGGACCATGTATTTGAATGGACATATGTGTTTTCTTTAATCTTCGTTTGGATTGGAGTATAGTTGATCTACAATGTTATGTTAGTTTCAGGTGTACTGCAAAGTGATTTAGTTATATATACAAATATCTGGGGCTTCCCTCTTGGCTCAGATGGTAGAGAATCTGCCTGCAATGCAGGAAACCTCAGTTCGATTCCTAAGTTGGGAAGATCCCCTGGAGAAGGAAATGGCTACCCACTCCAGTATTCTTACCTGGAGAATTCCATGGACAGAGGAGCCCAGCAGGCTACAGTTCTTGGGATTGCAATAGTCAGACATGACTGAGCAACGTTCACTTTTCATACATATAGCTATTCTTTTTTAGATTCTTTTGCATATAGTTTTAAACAGAGTACGCAGTAGAGTTCCCTGTGCTATAGAGTAGGTTCTTGTTGGTTACCTATTTTACATATATTGGTATGTATATGTCAATTCCAGACTCCTAAATATGTGTTTTAAAATGTTCATTTGAGCAGAGTTTGGAAGAACGTTTATTATTAAGCTAAATGAAAACCGCCTTAAAGCCTTCGTTAAAAGTTCTCCTCTCTTGGTTCATCCACGTAAGACTCAATTGCAGCACTGACTGACAAAAATACCTGTGGTTCAGAAAACAGTCTCCAAAGACAAGCATTTAACACTGTCCATTCTCAGAGTTTGTGATGTGAATTCTGAGGGTAGGTATAATATCTGGACTTAGGTGCTCTTAGCCTGATTGTTTTTTTTTTTTTTTTCTTTTTTTCCTTTTAAGAAGTTCAAGATGCTCATTCAGATTCTGGCTACGACCTGCCAGGATCTCTTACCCAAAGCAGATACTGACATCTGTTGTTCTCACCTGGGATGCCTCACACTGTATGAGCCATATTAGTTGTCAAGATTGGACAAATGACTCACCATGTTTATCTTTCTACTAGCTTCCGAAGTTATGTGGCTGATATTAAAATGTCAGTTCCTTGACCTTTAGATGCAAGAGGAGCCTCAGAGGATATTCCCAGCATTTGAAAGCAAGCTGTGAAAACTTGGTACCAGAAAGAAACATTATTTGCAGTTAAACAGTCTTTGGAATTGGTGCGTACAATTTTATAAAGCACTCTGGGTTCTTGGAAATTTAGCTGAGCAAATTTAGAGTACAATGCAAGGCAATGTAATGATTTTTTAGAATTTTTAGTGATAAGAGGTTTGAAAAGAAGTTCTTCTCCTGGAGTCTGGCAGGCTATATAATCCATGGGGTTACAAAGATTTGGACACAACTGAGCGACTTTCACTATATACTTTTGGACTCCTTAGCCAACTCATTTCCCTCGATGCTGGGAAAGATTGAAGGCAGGAGGAGAAGGGGACGAGGATGAGATAGTTGGATGGCATCACTGACTCAGTGGACCTGAGTTTGAGTAAGTACTGGGAGATGGTGGAGGACAGAGAAGCCTAGTGTGCTGCAGTCCATGGGTTTGCAAAGAGTCAAACAAGACTTCAGTTCAGTTCAGTTCAGTCGCTCAGTCGTGTCCGACTCCTTATGACCCATGAATCGCAGCACACCAGGCCTCCTTGTCCATCACCAACTCTGGGAGTTCACTCAAACTCATGTCCATCGAGTAGGTGATGCCATCCAGCCATCTCATTCTCTGCTATCCCCTTCTCCTCCTGCCCCCAATCCCTCCCAGCATCAGAGTCTTTTCCAATGAGTCAACTTTTCGCATGAGGTGACCAAAGTATTGGAGTTTCAGCTTCAGCATCATTCCCTCCAAAGAACACCCAGGACTGATCTCCATCAGAATGGACTGCTTGGATCTCTTTGCAGTCCAAGGGACTCTCAAGAGTCTTCTCCAACACCACAGTTCAAAAGCATCAATGCTTCAGCACTCAGCTTTCTTCACAGTCCAACTCTCACATCTATACATGACCATAGGAAAAACCATAGCCTTGACTAGACGCACCTTTGTTGGCAAAGTAATATCTCTGTTTTTAAATATGCTGTCTACGTTGGTCATAACTTTCCTTCCAAGGAGTAAGTGTCTTTTAATTTCATGGCTGCAATCACCATCTGCAGTGATTTTGGAGCCCCCCAAAATAAGGTCTGACACTGTTTCCCCATCTATTTCCCATGAAGTGATGGGACCAGCTGCCATGACCTTCGTTTTCTGAATGTTGAGCTTTAAGCCAACTTTTTCACTCTCCACTTTCACTTTCATCAAGAGGCTTTTTAGTTCCTCTTCACTTTCTGCCATAAGGGTGGTGTCATCTGCATATCTGAGGTTATTGATATTTCTCCCAACAATCTTGATTCCAGCTTGTGCTTCTTCCAGCCCAGAGTTTCTCATGATGTACTCTGCATATAAGTTCAATAAGCAGGTTGACAATATACAGCCTTGACATACTCCTTTTCCTATTCGGAACCAGTCTGTTGTCCCATGTCCAGTTCTAACTGTTGCTTCCTGACCTGCATATAGGTTTCTCAAGAGGCAGGTCAAGTGGTCTGGTATTCCCATCTCTCTCAGAATTTTCCACAGTTTATTGTGATCCACATAGTCAAAGGCTTTGGAATAGTCAATAAAGCAGAAATAGATGTTTTTCTGGAACTCTCTTGGTTTTTCCAAGATCCAGCAGATGTTGGCAATTTGATCTCTGGTTCCTCTGCCTTTTCTAAAACCAGCTTCAACATCTGGAAGTTCACGGTTCACGTATTGCTGAAGCTTGGCTTGGAGAATTTTGAGCGTTACTTTACTAGTGTGTGAGATGAGTGCAATTGTGTGGTAGTTTGAGCATTCTTTGGCATTGCCTTTCTTTGGGATTTGATTGAAAACTGACCTTTTCCAGTCCTGTGGCCACTGCTGAGTTTTCCAAATTTGCTGGCATATTGAGTGCAGCACTTTCACAGCATCATCTTTCAGAATTTGAAATAGCTCAACTGGAATTCCATCATCTCCACTAGCTTTGTTCGTAGTGATGCTTCCTAAGGCCCACTTGACTTCACATTCCAGGATGTCTGGCTCTAGGTAAGTGATCACACCATCATGATTATGGGTCATGAAGATCTTTTTTTGTACAGTTCTTCTGTGTATTCTTGCCACCTCTTCTGAATATCTTCTGCTTCTGTTAGGTCCATTCCATTTCTGTCCTTTATCGAGCCCATCTGTGCATGAAATGTTCCCTTGGTATCTCTAATTTTCTTGAAGAGATCTCTAGTCTTTCCCATTCTGTTGTTTGCCTCTATTTCTTTGCATTGATCACTGAGGAAGGCTTTCTTATCTCTCCTTGCTATTCTTTGGAACTCCACAGTCAGATGCTTATATCTTTCCTTTTCTCCTTTGCTTTTCACCTCTCTCCTTTTCACAGCTATTTGTAAGGTCTCCCCAGACAGCCATTTTGCTTTTTTGCATTTCTTTTCCATGGGGATGCTCTTGATCCCTGTCTCCTGTACAATGTCATGAACCTCAGTCCATAGCTCATCAGGCACTCTGTCTATCAGATCTAGTCCCTTAAAGCTATTTCTCACTTCCACTATAGAATCATAAGGGATTTGATTTAGGTCATACCTGAATGGTCTAGTGGTTTTCCCTACTTTCTTCAGTTTAAGTCTGACTTTGGCAATAAGGTGTTCGTGATCGGAGCCACAGTCAGCCCCCGGTCTTGTTTTTGCTGACTGTATAGAGCTTCTCCATCTTTGGCTGCAAAGAATATAATTAATCTGATTTTGGTGTTGACCCTCTGGTGATGTCCATGTGTAGAATCTTCTCTTGTGTTGTTGGAAGAGGGTGTTTGCTATGACTAGCGCATTCTCTTGGCAAAACTCTATTAGCCTTTGCCTGGCTTCTTTCCATATTCCAAGGCCAAATTTGCCTGTTACTCCAGGTGTTTCTTGACTTCCTACTTTTGCATTCCAGTCCCCTATCATGAAGAGGACATCTTTTTTGGGTGTTAGTTCTAAAAGGTCTTGTAGGTTTTCATAGAATCGTTCAACTTCAGCTTCTTCAGCGTTACTGGTTGGGGCATAGACTTGGATTACTCTGATATTGAATGGTTTGCCTTGGAAACGAACAGAGATCATTCTGTCATTTTTGAGATTGCATCCAAGTACTGCATTTTGGACTCTTTTGTTGACCATGATGGCTACTCCATTTTTTCTAAGGGATTCCTGCCCACAGTAGTCGATATAATGGTTATCTGAGTTAAATTCACCCTTTCCAGTCCATTTTAGTTCGCTGATTCCTAGAATGTCGATGTTCACTCTTGCCATGTCCTGTTTGACCACTTCCAATTTGCCTTGAATCATGGACTTAACATTCCAGGTTCCTATGCGATATTGCTCTTTACAGCATCAGACCTTGCTTCTATCACCAGTCACATCCACAACTGAGTGTTGTTTTTGCTTTGGCTCCATCTCTTCATTCTTTCTGAAGTTACTTCTCCACTGATCTCCTGAGGCATATTGGGTACCTACCGACCTGGGGAGTTCCTCTTTCAGTGTCCTATCATTTTGCCTGTTCATACTGTTCATGGAGTTCTCAAGGCAAGAATACTGAAGTGGTTTGCCATTCCCTTCTCCAGTGGACCACATTCTGTCAGACCTCTGCACACTTAGCAACTGAAAAACAACAAGATAGGTATAAGTACTTGGGGGAAGTACCCTTAGACTTGTCCTTGGATCTGCTGCAGAGAACCCGGTTTTCTCAAGAGCACCTAGGACTCTATAGATAGTATTATTCTAGGAACATCTTGATGAATAGGAAAACATTTTAACATCTCTCAAACTTGAACTAATTAAAATGAACACGGTTGTGGCTGGGTAAAAGGCAAATGCAATTTTAAATAGTGATTAGCAAAATTTATATTCCAGGGTAAAAATGAATATGGTCAAGGAAATGAGGCTTATCAAATCTCTCCGTTTGCCTCACAAATCTTCTATGAATTAATGATCACTGACATTTTTATGAAACAATGGCATTCTCAGCACCAGTCTCTGCTTTCTGTATTATGACCATCTTTATAAAGGTTTACCTCAAAGTGAGAGGAATTAAGGAGAAGTCTTCACATCACTCTTCAAACAATTACTAGGGAAGCAGCAGAAGGAAGTAATGGCCCAACTTATCTTGCCCTGAAGAATTTTGGCAACTGACATACAAATAATATGAGTACATTGAGAAGAGAATATAAATGCCATATAATTACAGAGAACCCAAATGAGATGAATTATCAGGGAAGACTCCGAACTGGAGAAACCGGCTCTGTGAAAGTCATTACTTTGTACAAGTCTCTTATTAGATTAAAGTAACATTATTGGAATTTTCTACATGCACTGAAAGTGAAAAAGTGAAAGTATTAGTCGCTCAGCCATGTTTGACTATTTGCGAGCCCATGGACAGTACCCCGCCAGGCTCCCTCCCCATGGGATTCTCCAGGCAAGAATACTGGAGTGCTCCAAGAGAACTTCCTAACCTAGGGATCAAACTTGAATCTCTGTTTGGCAGATGGATTCTTTACCACTGAACCATCAGGGAGGAAGCCCAGAGAGGCTGTTACTTTTTCCTTTAAAGAGGAGGACCTGCAGACATTGAGAAGTTGAGTTACGTACACAAGGATATATAGCTTGGAAGTCTCAGAACCAAACAAGGATGGCATGGTACTGAAAATCTAAACCACAATACTCTTTTTCTTTGTGATAGCACCTTCAACAGGAGAGATCGCAAATCTCTAACAAGTTGCAATAAAGGAACAATCAGACCTTTGAACACTAGGACATTAAATGAAACTACTGGTTTTCAACAAGCAGCAGAAAAGACGTAGGCTTTGGAACCAGACAAATCTGAATTTTGCTTGCTTGACCTTGTACTAGGCATTTATTCTATTAGTTTTATCTGTCAAACTGAGTTTTAATTTGCCAGACTATTGTAAGAATTGAAGATAATGTACTCCATTTATCTTGGAAGGTATCTGAAACCAAGAACGCCCAGTAAGTGGTCATTCTAATGAGAGGGGTCTACAATTTTTCTGTTGCAAGTAGCTTGAAACATTTATTTGAATATCTTTTAGAACAGTTATAACACCCTAAGCAAATATAAAACAAAATCTCTACTTTTGCCACCATTTTAACTGAAAGGAAAAACTATCTTTAAAATCTTTAGCAGCTTTGATAATTATTAAGATGTTAATTTAGTAGTTTTGAAGGACAGGTTGGGTACAGTAATGAAACAGGCATTTGTAGGAGTTGGTCAAGCCCAGCAAAGATCTGAAGGTTTCTACTGAATTCCCAGAGAAACGTACTCAACTCTGGTCAAGAAATAGAACTCGGGTCACAAGATGGGTGGGATCCTCAGGTTTTATCTTCTCTTCCTAGTAACCCTTAAACAAGAATGACTTACAGGAACGATACTGCAACCAGGTCTAGAATCATTCTGGAACATCACCATGATCAATTTCATTCTCAAATGACAAGCAGGGAAGAACATATACAACGTAACTGAAATTTTAGAGGCAGAAAGCGGAGCAAATTTGTCCTCCCTTTCCTTTTGATCTTTGATTTCATCAGCAAAAGATGTTAAACATAGCCACTGAACTTTGAATTTTCAAATTCTGGATATAATCTATTCCGTTATTTGCTTATGGTGATTGTAATTGAAACAGTTATGAAGAGTCCTAGCCCAGAACACAAAACCATCTCTTCTCTGTTCTCTGTGGAGATTCACTGCCACGCTGAGAATAGGGCGAGAAAAGCAAGCTCATAGTGCCTAAGGGAAGGAATTCTCAGCTCTTCATTCAGTTATCAAAGCTCAGGCAGAATGTTAAGGTAATTGGCCCAATTTAAAGCATATAATCTATTTTTCTTTATCTCCCAACCATTTCCCAGTACCATTATGTTCTTAGTCAAGGTTTTCTGAGAAATAAAGCAATTATATTAATGATGTCAATCATTGCTGCCAGGCTGATCAATAAAAACAATGTTAACCTTACTAATTAATTGCTAGCAATCACATAACTAACTTGAAGAAACTATTAGTTGTACCAAATGGAATAAGGAAATGCTCTAAGTGATGTTTGAAATGTGCTATTTGAAAAACAAAAGATTTCAATTCCTCTCTGAAATAGAATCTTTCAACTCTAAGTGAAAAACAGTAGCCTCTTCTATTTGGTTGATGAGAATATACGTTTTTATTGCAATTATCACTCAAGGCCGCTGACAGTAAATAATGTTCCCTATAGCTGTGCTATTTGTGTAGAAGTTATCTGGATAATTTTGGTCCCACAGAGCCAGGCAAAAGCAGTTTCTTTTCAGGCCCCATCATGGCTGCATAGTCACCTGGGTTATTGGATTTCGGGGGCTCTGGTTTAACAACTGCCAAATGGACTTCTTTGCTTGAAATGTTTTGGAAACAAAGGAATCATTTAAATATTCTTTTGGGCTTCCCACGTGGCTCAGTGGTAAAGAATCTGCCTGTAATGCAGGAGCCTCAAGAGACACAGGTTTGATCCCCAGGTCAGGAAGATCCCCTGGAGGTAGGAAATGGCAATCCTACTCCAGTATGCTCGTCTGGAAAATTCCATGGACAGAGGAGCCTGGCAGGTGACAATCCATGGGGTCGGACACGACTGAGCGTGCATGCATGCACCCAAATATTCCTTTAAAATGTTAGTTTATTGTATAGATTTTATAAAAAATTTAGTTTTGCTCTATGCACAGGTTTAAAATGTCATGCACTTTTTTACCCAGGTTAAGGCATTACTCAGGATGGGAACTTCGGTTTCTTGACTGAAATTATTTGGGGAGCTTATTTTTCTGGGACTGCAGGCAATCTGAAATTTATGCAGTATCTCTGTTTTATTTTTTTTTTAATTTAAAAAAAATCATGAGGAGTGAGTTAAATGCTGATACCCAGGCTGGCGCACTAAAGGGTTTAGTTCAGTAGGTCAGGGATTAGGAAGAAAAATCTACATTTGACTGTGGCCCACACTCCAGGAATCATGCCTATCAACTACAGTGGAAAGTCCAGCTCTTTCCAGACACAGCTCTCTAAACCTCATCAAATCCTAAACACCTAGGGTTGAACTCTTCCGAACTCTAGACTCCAGGAGACTGAGGGGGACAATGGGGGTTGGCAGGTCCTTTGGGAGTTTTAGGGGCTGAGGAGGGATGGGAGTGGTAACAGTAGCTTGCCTGCATGCTCAACTGCTCAGTCGTGTCCAGCTCTTTGTGACCCCATGGTCTGTAGCCTGCCAGGCTCCTCTGTCCTTAGGATTTTCCCAGCAAGAACACTGGAATGAGTTGCTATTTCCTACTCAAGGGGATTGTCCCCACCCAGTGATCGAACGCCTGCCTTCTGCACTGGCAGGCAGATTCTTTACCACTGAGCCACCGGGAAGCCTGGTAACAGTAGCAAACACCCCTAAAACACAGAGAAGGCCTAAAGTCAGTGTGAAGTTGGTGGCTGCCTGAACAACAGGATTCTGGCTTCCATGGATTCAACATCGTTTCAACAGTTTGGAGATGATTTCATGGGTACCTCAAATAGTCATTTGTAACTTTGTGAAGGCAGGAAATTGAATCCATGCTCTGGAAAGCTGCTGTAAACACAAGTCTTCTAGCTGGGAGGTAGGCAAAGCCTACCTCAACCAACATTTCCAGCTATTCTCACAAACTAAGTCTTCTAAAGTGATAAGAAAAAATTGGCTTTTTAGTATCTGCAATGTGGCAGGTCTGACTCATTTTTATTTTGTTTTCACTTAAGGTTTCTGAAACAAAAGTCAGTTCTTCATCCAATGATACTATACAACAATCTGGGATTTTATGAAGGTCAAAGTATCTGGCCCTTATGAATCATAAGTACTCTTTTTAAATTTAAGTATAGGGTCAAGAATTTGCCTGCAATTCAGAAGACTCAGGTTCGATCCCTGGGTCAGGAAAATCCCCTGGAGAAGGAAATGGCAACTTACCCCAGTGTTTGTACCTGGGAAATCCCATGGACAGAGGAGCCTGGAAGTCTACAGTCTATGGGGTCGAAAAGAGTTGGACACAACTAAGTGACTAAGCACACACACAGACATAATTCAGTTATAATGTTGTGTTAATTTCTGCTGTACAGAGAAGTGATTCAGTCATATGCATATATACATTCTGCAAGTATTCTTATACTATATTTACTATTTCTGTTTTTATATCAGAGTAATGGAGGAGCACAAAAGTGACAACTGGCTGCTGAGTTTTAATCCTCCTAAGAGGGAATCAGAATTAAAATGTGATGTTAAATCAGGGAAAAGATGGATTTCCCAAATGCCTTTTAAATATGCCCTGTACGATGACAGTGATGCTATTAATTGTCAGGGACAGAAAAGTTTGAATAATTTTATTTTCTTTTTTTCTCTACAAATTAAAATAAAAGTATCCCACTGATTCTTTTCTCAAATTAAGAATTAAGAGACTTTAAGTAGACATTAGAGAGCAGCCAGAAGACAGTAACATTGGCAAGTAAATTGTATTTATATGCCAGTGATGAATGATACCACCTACCTTTCTCATTCTTACACCATGGACGATGTTGACGCCTAGTCTAGTTTAACCTGAGGATTCATTTAATAAATATGTTTGCCTACTATGTGCAAGGAATTGAATTGAACTATCAAATTAGGACATTTATCTTTTCTCAAGGACTTCACAGAAGGAAAGGCATGGATATAATTTATCATAATCTAAGGTGGAAGGCAGAGATGGTATTAAAAATGCAAAACAACCAGTTGGACATAGCCAACCGTCAATCAGAATGAACACTGCCCTAATCATACAGATGTCCGTGGTCAATGTGTTCCACCTGTAGAGGGTGGATGAATGTGCCGAATGGACTGGTGGGTGAATGTCTGTGCCAAAAGAAGATGAGAAAGTTCTCAGGAGAGGGACAGACTGTGAATTCAGAAAATTCCCTTCTGGTTGAAAGTCTCAGGGAGAAAAATGGGGAGCTTTGAAGAATGGGTGGTATTTGATTAAAAATTAGATATAGGAAACTGCTTGAAAAAAATTTTTTTTTTAAGGCATGAATTCAGAAGATTCAGGGAACTAAATGAATTCTCTGGGCCAATGAAATGTTTCAGTTTCAGTTTTCTGATTAGGGAGACATCACAGATGGAAAGAGAGCTCGGTCAGGAACTGGAAGAAATCTAAGAAGGAAGAAGACCAAGTCAGCCCCCTGGGGGAAGTGAGAAGGTGCAGAGTATGCCAGGTGGCACCTGGTCTTGTTCCTGCAGGCTTTGGAGTAACAGAGGAAAGAGAAAACCGGAAGGGAGATTAAACTGTACCATTTCTGACTCTCTAGGCAAGAATGGTCAAACAAAATCACTGTATTGCAAAGAAAAAAAAAAATTGGAAACACTATTAAGTTGCTTCCGTGAGGCAGGCTCAGAATTCAAATCAGAAATCTAACAATTCTGGCAATAAAGAAAATCATATTTGCAGCACACTCAAGTTTGTGATGTGAAATTCATACCTATGATGCTTTTAAAGCATTTAGCTCTTCCTAAAAGGAGGTGATAATTAGTAGCCGGCAAACCTGTAAGATCTTCAAGATGTCTAAATGAAATCTTCCATTTGCCATTTCAGTTCTTTTTTTCTTTATCTGTTTCCAATGTAGATAGAAAACATATCCTGTTCCATTCTTTTGTACGTTTAAAGATTTTTCTTGTTCAGGGCAAATCTTCTCTTCCTCCTCTGGCTGCCTGTTTGTCAAAATGTTATCCATTTCAGCTTCTCTACATTAAATGATCTGCAAACTTAACTCTAGAAGGAAAAGCTGAAAAGGTGCCAAGGCAATGTTGAACAAAAAAATGAGGATGGCATTTCAGAGATGTTCTGTCCTGTACTCACACAATTATAGTCATTCCAGCCCCATTTACTAAAACAGACTTTAGGAAGCCATAGTTGACGCTCATTTGGCCTTTAGGCCTCAGAATCAGTTCTGACCGTTCTTATGTTGATGAGGTTTCCATATGATTTTCTATCGCATTTGTGCTGCAAGGCTTTCTTTCTGCCTTATAGTCTTACTTGGCCCTCACTTGAAAGTGAAAATGTTAGTCTCTCAGTCTGTCTCTTTATGACCCCACGGACTGTAGCCTCCCAGGCTCCTTTGTCCAAACACCAACCTAAATGTTTGCTTCCAGTTTGAATGGGTTATTCTGCATTCCAAGCCTCTGAGTCCTTGGTAAATTCCTAGCTGTTTCTTATTTGGCAGCAGAAGTCTTGCAATCTGGCAAAGTTGTGTGAAAACACAACTCAAATAATCCCAGGATGCGTAATGATTTTATTCTTAGTGTCTTCGGACATTATGAAGGAATTGAAATACTCTCACATGATTTCTGGCTGGTAATTTTCAAGTAAACTTGAGGACAGATGGTCTTCCTTTTGTTTGGGGACAGGAAATATTTGTCTGACCTGTTTTCATCTTGACGTGAGATTGCTTCCTGAAACTTCAAAGAAATACGGCAATGCGTATGCACTCCGTCGTGGAGACGGCAGGCGTATGATGTTGATGGGGCAAACCATGGCACTAAGCTCTCTTTCACTCTCATATAACCTAAAGAACCCCGCAAATACACATATTTGGCCTTGGAAGCGCTTGATGCAAGGGAAAGAATCTACAAGGTTGAATTTCTTTCTCTGTGAGTGCCTTCATGGGACTTCCCTTTCACCTCAGTGGTTAAAAAAAAAAAAAAAAAAATCTGCCTGCCAGTATAGGAAACACAGCTTGGATCCTCGGGTGGGGAAGATCCCTTGGGGAGGGAAATGGCAACTCACTCTAGTATTCATGCCTGGGAAATCCCATGGACAGAGTCTGGTGGGCTCCAGTCCAGGGGCCTGCAAAGAATTAGGCACTAAACTTAGAGACTAAATAACAAGGAGTACCTTCATACTCCAGCTGCAGTTTCGAGCCTCACAATACTATCTCTTGAATCAAGCTAGATGACTGCTGCTATTTATCATTTAAGCAAGAAAGGTTAATTGTCTGTGTTTTAGACCTGTTACACTTTGGGGCTCATTTTTCTATTTTGAGGATTGAATGATTAGTTTCTACAAATATTCTCTGATTCCTGCTAGACAGAAATTCTGCAGGTGGTGACATGGCTGAATGTAATATTCCCTTTTGTTGGGGATACTTTGTTAGGAAAAAAAAACACCAGGGGAGAAATAAGAGAAAACAGAAGGTGACCAGCATTTAATAGATTATAGTCATTGCCTTCATAGCTTTTCTTTTTTCTTCAAATTCCCCTCTTAATTTCCAGAGTGAGTTGCTTCTTCATTATGCTATTACTAAAAACACAACAAGGCAGATAGGGTCCTTGAGCAGCGCCCTGGCTAATGAGCAGTGGATGGATGTGGGATTTCATCCTGAAGCTTGGTGTATAAACTAGAATAAATACTTTTAGAAACCTCACTATGCTTTCCAAAAACATGAATTTTGTTGCCTTCTCAACTTTCAGTAATTTACTGAGGGTGTAAAATTCACTTTTCATTTGAAGGTTTCCATTTCATCAAATCTTTCATAACCATGTAGCATATGCACCTTGGTTATTCTTGGATATTTCCAAAATATGGCTGAATGTATATCTAAATTTTCTATTCTTGAAGACAGCCTGTAGGAATTCAAACATGTATTTTAACAAATGAATGATTATGAATTATTTAAATGACCAGTTTCAGCAACATTTAACTTATTGATTCAACACAGTTTTATAGTTTTAAATAACATGTGTTATTTGTTTTGTTTTACAAACAGTAACCAATCATTAAGGAAATTTGAAAAAGAAAGAATGAAGAAATTATTTTACATGTAGCCTCACATTCAGAAATAAACACTGTTAAGTTTTTTTTCAGTGTTGGTAATATTTATAACTCTTTTCAGATATAAATATATTTAGAGATTTTCTCCCATTCTCCATTTTATTAAATATTTTTAAATAATTTTTTTCATGACAATAGCATTTCATCAAACAAAACTGCCTAATTCTTCTATTTGTTCTTGCTCATTCAACTAGTTCTTATTTTTTGCTGTTATAATCACATTATGATGAACATTTTTATGGATTTTTTTTTCTTTAGAAATTATAACTAGATACTTTCTGGGAGTTAAATTATTGAATTTAAAATGTTGACATTTTAAAACAATATGCATTGTTAAATTACCCTTTATAATTTTCTCTGCCTATTAATTTCTTTGAAAGTGACTAAAAGTACTTAATGATGCTAAAGCTGAAACTCCAGTACTTTGGCCACCTCATGAGAAGAGTTGACTCATTGGAAAAGACTCTGATGCTGGGAGAGATTGGGGGCAGGAGGAGAAGGGGACAACAGAGGATGAGACGGCTGGATGGCATCACGGACTCGACGGACGTGAATCTGAGTGAACTCCGGGAGATGGTGATGGACAGGGAGGCCTGGCGTGCTGCGATTCATGGGGTTGCAAAGAGTCGGACACGACTGAGTGACTGAACTGAACTGAAAAGTATTTAAAAAAAAAACAAACAGAATATTTTTCCAATGAAGATTTTAATTTAAAAAAGAGATGAATTTCAGGGGCTATATTCAGTGATGATGAAATAGAAAACTCTGTAAGGTTTATTTCTAATTGCTCTCCCCTTAATAGTTTCTACCAATGTGGGTTGAATAGTTGTTCCCTGCAACAACCAAAGGTTTTGCTTTGTTATGTTTTGTTGTTGTCACTTGTTTGTTTTATATTTCAGGGGACGAATAATTCCTAACACTTCTCATATTCTCAGTGTCTCAGGCCAATAAAGTTCATAGACCCTCCGATAGCCATGATTTCTGAAAGGTATGGAGAGGCACAAGCGTGTTCAAGAATTTCTCTTCCAAGGCTCTCATTTTTACCAAGTTCTGTTTAATTGACCTCGGATGCTCCCGAAGGCCTCCAAAACTATGGGAAGATCAAATAAAAGCTCCAGTGACAGATTACGAGGAGCTCTGCCTTATGCGTCCGTCTACTGTCACACCCTGTCAAGCTTTCATTAAGTTTCTGCCAGAAGAAGCCCCATACAGTTTTCATGCATCCTTCAGCTGGCCCTGCCTTGACCATGACACAATCCTCCTTGGAACATCCTTCTCAAATCAGAGCCTCTATAAATTCAAAACTTGACTTAAATGGTTGCTTTAAAAGTCTTCTGAATATACTATACTCATTTTAGCCCCTTCTCTAGGGTCTTTTCTTATTAAAATGTTTGTTTAAAAATCACAGTGGCACCAAATTGATTTGATTAAGCTATCCGTCAAATGCAAAGCTCCCGTTTTCTGTTCTATTATTTTTTTCTTCTCCCTGATTTCCCCACACTCAGTCTTATTCCTTGATTCCTCTCTGGCACCCACTCTCTCTTTAATGAGAAGTCCTTTGACAGATATATGTGTACCTTTAAAAAATATACAATGCTAGTATATAGATGGGGTTTACATGAACTGACATTGTATAGTGAATTCCATATTGTTTAGTATTTTTTAAAATCAACACTAAGCTATTGAGATTTGCTCATGCTGCTGTGTGCTCCTCCAGGGGGCCGCCAGAGAAGCCCTCGTGCTGCTATATTTAAATGTAGTTAATTACTTCTGGTGGCTCAGACGGTAAAGAACATGCCTGCAAAGCAGGAGACCTGGATTCGATTCCTTAGTCGGGAAGATCCCCTGGAAGAGGGCATGGCAACCCACTCCAGTATTCTTGCTTGGAGAATCTCGATGGACAGAGGAGCCTGGTGGGCTACAGTCCATGGGGTCGCAAACAGTCAGGCACGACTGAGTGATTAAGCACGACACACAGAACAGCACTGTCTTATACCCCTTGATGGCATACACCATGTTTTATTTATTCACACCCCTCTTGTAAGGGTTTCCTACAACGTCTAATTTTACTATCATAAAAAAATGGTGCAATTAATTTTTTATACTTATTTTCTTGTGCTGCTGCTGCTAAGTTACTTCAGTTGTGTCCAATTCTGTGCGACCTCATAGATGGCAGCCCACCAGGCTCCTCTTTCCCTGGGATTCTCCAGGCAAGAACACTGGAGTGGGTTGCCATTTTCTTCTCCAATGCATGCATGCATGCTTAATTGCTTCAGTCATGTCTGACTCTGTGCGACCCCATGGACAGCAGCCCACCAGGCTCCTCTGTCCACTGGATTCTCTTGACAAGAATACTGGAGTGGGTTGCCATTTAGTTCTCCCTATTTTCTTGTAGACATGTGAAATTTCTTTCTGGTTACAGAGCTTTTTGCAAATTATGCTTAATAGTGGTAAATTAGATCTGGATTTTGGAAACTTCTTCAGTTCAGTCGCTCAGTGGTGTCCCACTGTTTGCGACCCCGTGAATTGCAGCATGCCAGGCCTCCCTGTCCATCACCAACTCCCAGAGTTCACTCAGACTCTCAAAACAGAGTGATTGATTAAGCTCAAGAATATCATGTTCAATTTGATTGGCTCATATGGTTAAAGGGTTTATGCTTGATAGTTATTTGCTTTTGCTACTTAGTCTCAATTTCTTTCTATAGAAACAGTGTATAAACATGTTGAAGAATACGGGCTTGCAAGTCAAATGACTGGTTCAAATACTGGTTCTAATTCTATCTCAATATCTGCTATGGTTAACTAGAGATAAGAAAAAAAATGGTGAGTACTAACTTACCAAAAGTTATTTTCAAGATAATATGAATAAGTAGTTAGTACCTGGCATAGAATAAGCATTTAATACATTACTTCTGGCATCATCATAACTATCATTAGCTAGGTTATCCCATATTATCTAATAGACTTGAGCCCACGTGAGAAGGCTACTTTCTCAGTCTCACTTGTTTGATTACTTAAGACTGTTACTGGCAGTCAGACCCCTCTTTCTTTATGAGGCAATATAGTGAACCTGGGGAAATAGCATTTTCTGCACACGTTTCTTCTGATCCTCCTTGGATTTTAACCTTTTTTTTCATCATACACCTGTCAATCAGAAAGCAAAATTACTTAGAGACTGTATAATAACTCCACACATATTTATTCCATATACTTCTGAGGCAAATGAGTAATTACTTCTCTGTCTCCCGGATTAAAGGGTTTATCCTCAGCTCATTGCCCCCAGCAAAGCCACGAGCAGGTAAACACAGGAAATACTTCTCTAACACTTAGTAACTACTGAGTTCAATTAGTAGGTGTTTAAAATGTGCAACAAACACAGAAGAATCCTATCTTTAAACTTCTGTCAGCCTAAAGGAATAAATTATAGCTTATACCCAACATACAGCTCACAGACCCTAGCATGCACTAGGGAGCATTTTTAACCTTCAACAAAAAGAAAATGTTTCCTCAAATTGAGGCTGTTGTGTCAGAATTAATGACTTAAATAGACATCTTATATTACCAAATTATAGGCAACTCTAACTACCCCACTCAGTTCAGTTCAGTTCAGTTCAGTCGCTCAGTCGTGTCCGACTCTTTGCGACCCCATGAACCACAGCGCGCCAGGCCTCCCTGTCCATCACCACCTCCCGGAGTTCACTCAGACTCAGGTCCATCGAGTCCGTGATGGAAACTGCCTCACTAGTTTCTAGTTATCAGAAACAGAATCGAGTATTTTCTACAACTTGAAATTTAAACCTTCTCAATTCCCTGATCTTTGTTAGCAGGCTTGCAGGGTCAATTTAGAGCTAAAAAGACAATGAATGTTAGGTTTGGATAAATGGCTGGATGCTAGAGAAAGAGGGGATCTTAAAATATTCCTGTTTTTTTTTCCTATGGGAATTTTTCTAAATTTTTGAGATGAAAAATAGAAAAGGAGAAGAGGGGAGGTGAGGGGAGAGAAAAGTAGAGAGAAAGGTTGACAAACCCATGTTTTCATGACATGTTTGGCTAGGATTAACATTATAATCTGAGGCGACCCTCTCTAAATCCAGCGCTAAACTGTTAGACTGTGACCGCTGGCCCTTATGTTCCCATCAGTTCTGTGTTGCAGAAGCTATCTTACAGATAAGGGCGGTCAGATCTAGCCTCTGAATAGATTTCTGAAGGGGAGTCTTGGAGGAAGTCAGAGGTGCAGGGCCAAGTTGGAAGTTAAGATAACAACTGAGAAAATAAAAGTGCTCTTCCAGCCTTTCTAGGTCCGCAGGTAGAGGGCAAAGGTGTGTGGATGATAAGAGAGTTGGAGCAAAGGATGAGTGCCTCTGACTTACTACAATCATCTTTGTACGTAGTAAACAGCAAAGGAAACGAATGTGAAAGTTACAGATATTGAGCTCATTTCACTGCACACTAGAAATAAGATAGCAGGTTCAGAATATAATAACTATTAACACTATTGGGGTCCCAGTAGTTCTGTGGAACATTGGCAGTAATAAATGATTCAGGAATGACGCCATCAAAGTAAATATCCTCATTGTCCACAGACTCAAGTTGCTTTGTTAAAGAGAAGGAAGTGGACAGCCCCACATGGGGAGAATTATCCTGTTTTCTTTATGCCGGATAGTAAGATAATACACTTTAAAATGCAGGTTATGTTCAAACCAGCAAAAGGTTAGGGTCACGAGAAGGTCCTTTTACCTGGTTGTCGTTATTTTTAGAGTATGATGTCATATCATTGCTACTGCTACTGCTAAGCCACTTCAGTCGTGTCCGACTCTGTGCGACCCCATAGACAGCAGCCCACCAGGCTCCCCCGTCCCTGGGATTCTCCAGGCAAGAACACTGGAGTGGGTTGCCATTTCCTTCTCCAATGTATGAAAGTGAAAAGTGAAAGTGAAGTCGCTCAGTCATGTCCGACTCTTGGCGACCCCATGGACTGCAGCCCACCAGGCTCCTCCGTCCACTGGATTTTCCAGGCAAGAGTACTGGAGTGGGGTGCCATTGCCTTCTCCATGATGTCATATCATTAAGTAAAGGAAATCTAACCCCTATGCAGTAGTACCTCAAACTACCCCCTTCCTGAAATGCACATTGGTGTCCTCTTCCCGGGTGATTACCTCTGTCCTGGGAATAAGCACCAACATTTATAACGCTGTTTATTTGCTGCAAATCATTCAGCTCCTTAATAAAGCTCATTCATATTCAGTTCAGCCTATATGAGTCATACTGCACTGTTAGCCAGAGTATTAATATTTCAAGATATAATCCAATCTGAGGCTGAAGGCATATAAGGACAATTCACCAATTTACAAGTTTCCTTTTTACTCAGTCTGGGTCTGTTCTCCTGAGCAGAACTGATTAGTCATGATGTTTTCTTTGGGGATTTGAAATTGCTGAAATCAAACGATGGTAAGCATTCAAGTCTCATTAGCTGTGTATAAAATCATGCTAATTCTGTAATTGGAACCAAATTAAAAAGTTTTTGAACATGTGGTTAATATATTTAACATATTAGTTACACTATGTCCTGAGTCTTTTAAAAGATCTTTTATCTTTGTAGAAGAAAGCAGGATGGAAAAGAAAAAAAAGAGAGAGAGATAAGAGGAAGGAAGGTAGGAAAGAGTTGAGCTGTCCTCATTCCTCACCAGCCAGGAGCCTGAAGTTACACAAGAGTCAAAAAAGGAGCCTGAGGTGTAGAAAGGACTGATGTTGCACAGCTGGTACCAGTTAAGAGCGACAAGTTACTTGCCTGCAAAAGTACCTTGGTCTGAACTTCCCTGGTGGTGCAGTGCCTAAGAATGCACCTGCTGATGCAAGGGACATGGGTTCGATCCCCAGTCCGGGAAGATTCCACATGCTGTAGGGCAGTTAAACCCATGTGCCACAGCTACTGAGCCCAAGCTCTAGAGTCCACACCCTGCAACAAGGGAACCCACTGCCGTGAGCAGCCCACACACTGCAGCCAAGAGTAGCCCCTGCTCACATGAGAAGGCTGCTTTCTCAGTCTCACTTGTTTATTTTATTTAAGACTGTTACTGGCAGTCAGACCCCTCTTTCCTAATGAGACAATAGAGTGAACCTGGGGAATAGTATTTTCTGCACACTTTCCTTCTGATCCTCCTTGGAGTTTAACTTCTGTTTGCAACTAGAGAAAGCTCAGGTAAACCGAAGAAGACCCAGTGCAGCCAAAAGTAAATAAAATGTTTTTTTAAATGCAAAAGGAATGTCTTTTAAAAAAGTATCTCCGTCTCTAAGACTGGCACAAGATTCAGAGTGGCTGCTGTGATGTGCTCTAAGATGGACCCCCACCCGCTCGTGAATATCAGCTTTCAACATAAGCCCAGCTGCAATAGCTGCAATATGACTATTCTTCATTTTGTAAGTCTTATATATCTGCGCCTGCTTTGAATTTTCCCTCCCTCCCTTTCTTTCTTCCATCTCTCTTCAAATATTAATTGAATATCCATTGTGGTTGTTTAGTCTCTAAGTTGTGTCCAACTATTTGTGACCCCATGGACTGCAGCCTACCAGGCTCCCCTGTCCTTCACTACCTCACAAAGTTTGCTCAAATTCATGTCTATTGAATCAGTGATGCTATCTAACCATCTCATTCTCTGCTGCCCACTTCTTCTTTTGCCTTTAATCTTTCCCAGCATCAGGGTCTTTTCTGAAAGTGAGTCATCTCTTTGCATCAGGTGGTCAAAGTATTGGAGCTTCAGCTTCATCATCAGTCCTTCCAATGACAAGTTTGATCTCCTTGCAGTCCAAGGGACTCTCAAGAATCTTCTCCAGCACCACAGTTTGAAATCATCAGTTCTTCAGCACTCAGCCTTCTTTATAATCCAACTCACATCTGTACATGACTACTGGAAAAACCATAGCTTTGACTATATGGACCTTTGTCAGCAAAATGATGTCTTTTCTTTTTAATACACTGTCTAGAATATCCATTGTATTTTAGACAAATCCCTGTCCTCTGCAAGCACATCGTCTATGAGGGACAGAAACATGGGAAAAAATAATTAAAGGTTGATGTGATATGAAGTGAGTTTATATGGACTGACAGATTGGGTGTATTTGCTGGTCTCCACATACTTTAGTCTATTTACAAGGTTTCTTTAAGGTCACAATTCAAGCAGAAACAGCTGAAATTGACTGATAATGATACTGATGCCACCCAGAAATAAAATAATGAAATTATGTTGCCATCACAACACTTTCTATAATCACTCTCTTCAGTTGTTACTATAGTCTATGGTGGAACAGACCAGGGTAAAATTCTCATGAAAAGCATGTATCTTTATTACTAACACCCCTTCAAAACTAAGATTAAATTGTGTTGGAAATGACATTCCGGCCTTTATGGGCTAGAATTCTGTATGAACGTTTCAGTGTTTATTACAACAACTGTGCTATTAATGAAGCAGATACATAACAAATATATCCGATTTATCAGAAAAAAAGATCATTAAAACTGCAGCTGTGAAGCTTCAAGGTCTATGTCCAAATCTAAACAGGAAAAATGAAAGAACACAGTGTTTCAGAACAGTGTGTAATGAAAAATCTGTACAAAAGTATTTACATAACCAAGAGAAGACTCTAGAGGAAGGGAAATTTGCAGATAAATTAATGAAATGGATTCAGAGAAAAAAGGCAGAGTTCTGGGAGGCCCAAAGGTACACTTTACAATGAATAATTCCATCAGAATTATGTGTGCAAATTAGATCAATTAAAGAGGAAGATGCTCAGTCACATACTGGTCTAAGAGTTAGATGTTGTGGGAATAGATGTAAAACCAATTCTACCTAAAATTGTGGAGAACATCCCAGGTGGAAAACAACAATCCCTGAAGGAGAGTTAAGTAACAGTATTATTTTCTTTGTTTGTTTTCTTTTTAAAGGTTAACACATTAAAAAAAAAATCGTGCATGTTTTCCCTAGCTATTTGTACATTTCTACTCTCCTTGAATGACAACAGAAATAAACAACAACAACAACAACAAAAAAAAAAACAAAACAAAAAAACAAGAAAAAGGCACAAATGTTTTCTCATGAATTCAAAAAGGCCACCCAAAAGTTGGTCCAAAGTGATGAATGACCCTAATTTTACCAAAATTCAGAGATTTAAAATTCTACTTTGTTACATATTTTAAAACAAATATTTCTTAACTCAGGAGCTATAAGAGAGAGATGGGGAAACTGAGCATGTTATTTCCAGAAAAAGCCAAAATGCATATCACAGACAAGATGAATTGGGTTGCTCTCACTGTTTAGGTGAAATTGATGGTGGTAAGCCACAGTGGCTCTGACTGGCTGATATGCTATCCAGTTTGGTCTCAGAGGAAAGTCCAAGGTCTGTATGTGCCAGGGGCCTCTGAGAGGCCTTGCTACTTTAGCCAATGGCCTCACCAGCCTCAGGGCTTCCCTAGTGGTTCAGATGGTAAAGAATTCACCTGCAATGAGGGAGACCTGGATTTGATCCCTGGTTTGGGAAGATCCCCTGGAAGAGGGCATGGCAACCCACTCCAGTATTCTTGCCTGGAGAATCCCCATGGACAGAGGAGCCTGGCAGGCTACAGTCCGTGGGGCTGCAGAGACACAACTGAGCAACTAAGCACAGCATACCACACGTGGCGGCCCCAGTGGTGTAGTTCTCCCCAGGGTGCTAACCTGCATCGGCTGAATGCTGGTACAATGCCAGTGTATACCAGAGGGATGCCCTGGGACCTATGGCTTCCTCTGCTGCTTGCCAGGGGCTTCTTCTAGTAGCTCCTGAACCAGGGACAAGGTAGGGGCATCAGGCAGGAGGCCATCAGAGGCCTGTCTTACCTGTGTCGTTTGGACCCCTCATTCCATGAAAAGCACCAGTCCACAAAGAAGAAGGATTCTAAAGCTGCTCAGGAGGACCATCCTTAAAGGCTTGGTGTTCCAAGAGAGTGCATCTTACAGACAAGGTGAATTGTTGGCTCTCACTGTTTAGTAGAACTGTTTGCTATTGTTCAAACCTCTATGGCAGATAGGTGATTCTTCAAGTTTCAGCTGGACCTACTCATGCATATGCAGTCATCTGCAGGTGGGGTAAGCAGCTCTCCTGATCTCGGTAGGGCTGCCTCACAAAATCAAGCCTCCACTAGCTAGCAACCGGGGTGCCTCAGCTCTTATTGACGTGGCCCCCTCATTGTCCAGTAGACTAGCCCAGGCTCGTTCAACACAGTGGTTCTTCCAGGTTTTGAGAAAGTGGAGGTAAATGTTTTGAGAACGTAGGTTTAGAACTGGTAAGCTGTTGCTTCCTCCACATTCTATTGGCCGAACAAGTCTGAAGATAATCTTGTGCTCAAGGAACAGGGATATAGACTCTACGTGTTGATGGGAAGAATTTCAAAGCCACATCCCAGAGATGATGGATGCAGGGAGACCCTTACTTGAGCCATTAGTGCAACCAGTCTTCCTCAGAGGAGATAAGCAGCCTTAGGGAAATAAGACTTTATTTTAGGCTAATTATTATAGGCTAGCAACATCAAAACCGTTGCCCCATAAAATGGTAGAATCTAGGCCGGGGGAGCGGGGAAGCAAAGAAAACAAAAGTTAACTTCGGATCGTGGAACAATCTGGCATTCTCTCCTTTATAACTCATGTTTTAATTATCAGGGGCTTTGGGTGTTGTTGGTTTTATATCATATTTCTAGGATAGTAACAGGTAACACTTTGTGGCTCAGACAGTGAAGAAACCTCCTGCAATGCAGGAGACCCGGCTTTGATCCCTGGGTTGGGAAGATCCCCTGGAGAAGGGAATGGCAACCCACTCCAGTATTCCTACCTGAAAAAATCCCATGGACAGAGGAGCCTAGTGGGCTATAGTCCATGGTGTAGCAAAGAGTTGGACATGACTGAGCAACTGAGCAGGCATGGCAGGCAACAGGTAGCACCTCATAACAGTTATTAAACATCTGTTTTATACCAAGTACTGGACGTACTGTCTACCTATCTACTCTTATTTAACCTTTAAAGATGACTCTATGGTGTACAACTTACTAAAGAGGAAAAAATACAAGCATTTATCCAAGAAAACATCACTAGTAACTTATACGATCTGAATCCAAACACATGATTTTTCTTTCTTTTTTAAATATGAATGTTTAATTACACAAAGGTACACATTTGCAGTGGACATCCTTGTCATTTGCTTCTCTGGCATCTTCTCTCTCTTTGGGTAGCAATTCCAAACTTTATTTGGAACTGTATTCTAGTACGCTTTTAGTGTTCATGGTGTCAGTGCTGTACAGGTCCAGATCTGTATTGATAATTTTGAGAGGTACATAGGATAATTCTACCTTTTTGTAGCAAACATTTAACTCATGCCACCTTATTCCCAAGCATAGTATCTTTTCAGGGTAGATGTCCAGTTGTTCCTGGGAAATGTGCTAAAAGTGCTTGAAATTTTAAACTCTACGAGAGTATTGCATTCTTTTCACCTTCATAAATATTTGATATCATTAAACTTTTAAGTATTTGACAATCTGATAGACGAATATGTTGTTTGAATTTTTATTTTCCTGAATATTAGTGAGGTTGAATAAATCTTTATATTTGTATTGACTTTTTTGGGTTTCTGTTCTTTGAATTAGGGCTTCCCTGATAGCTCATTTGGCAAAGAATCTGCGTGCAATGCAGGAGACCCCAGTTCGATTCCTGTCTGGAAGATCTGCTGGAGAAGAGAGAGGCTACACACACCAGTATTCTTGGGCTTCCCTTGTGGTTCAGCTGGTAAAGAATCCATCTGCAGTGTGGGGGACCTGGGTTAGATCCCTGGGTTGGCAAGGTCCCCTGGAGAAGGGAAACGCTCCCCACTCCAGTAAACTGTTTCTTTTCCTGATTTCTTATTATACTGCACATTTTTTCTTATTGATTTGTAGAAATTCTGTGTATATCCTTGATGAAAACCCTTTATCATTATTGCAAGTATTTTCTCTCTGAATATCTTAATTGTTTTTTCTATTAATGATGCATTTTATCAATGAGAAGTTCTAACATTTGATACAGTCAAACATCAATTTTTGGTGTCTAGTCACAAGGTCTTGCCCATTTCAAGCACAAAAACTTCATCATTTTTACTTTCTTCTATTTTGTTTATTGTGCTGTCTTTTACATTTAGATATTTCATCCATCCAGAATTTAATACTATAATTGCCATAAGGAAGAATACAATTATTTTTCAAAATGATTAGACAATTCTTGGGAAGCATGTATTGAATAATCTGTCTTTTCTCCACCGGTATAAAATGCTACATCTATAATGCCTAATTTCCCAACTATACTTGGGCCTGTATTATCTATTTAATTTCACTGATGTATTTGTTCCTTAGCTAATTCCACACGTTTTTAATCAGTGTACTCTATGTGAGTGAAGTGAAGTGAAGTTGCTCAGTTGTGTCAGATTCTTTACGACCCCATGGACTATAGCCTACCAGGCTCCTCTGCCCATGGAATTTTCCAGGCAAGAGTACTGGAGTGGGTTGCCATTTCCTTCTCCAGGGGATCTTCCCGACCCAGGGATCGAACTCGGGTCTCCTGGATTGCAGCCAGACGCTTTACTGTCTGAGCCACCAGGGAGGTGTACTCTATAATATGTTTTAATGTCACACAGGGAAAATCCATCTTTTTTTTTATTTTTTAAATATTGTCTTGGCTACCATTTTGCATTTACTCTTACACATGACTTTTAAATTTTCAACTGCTGTGAAAAATTTTATTGGGATTTGATTTGAAATTAAGTAAATTGATATGGTTACAGCTGATAGTCATAATACTGAGTTTCAGTTCCGTTCAGTCCAGTTCAGTCGCTCAGTTGTGTCCGACTCTTTTCGACCCCATGAATCGCAGCACTCCAGGCCTCCCTGTCCATCACCAACTCCCAGAGTTCACTCAGATTCACTTTCATTGAGTCAGTGATGCCATCCAGCCATCTCATCCTCTGTCGTCCCCTTCTCCTCTGCCCCCAATCCCTCCCAGCATCAGAGTTTTTTCGAATGAGTCAACTCTTCACATGAGGTGGCCAAAGTATTGGAGTTTCAGCTTCAGCATCAGTCCTTCCAATGAACACCCAGGACTGATCTCCTTTAGGATGGACTGGTTGGATCTCCTTGCAGTCCAAGGGACTCTCAAGAGTCTTCTCCAACACCACAGTTCAAAAGCATCAATTCTTCGGTGCTCAGCTTTCTTCACAGTCCAACTCTCACATCCATACATGACCAATGGGAAAACCATAGCCTTGGCTAGACAGACCTTTGTTGGCAAAGTAATATCTCTGCTTTTCAATATGCTGTTGAGGTTGGTCATAATTTTCCTTCCAAGGAGTAAGCATCTTTTAATTTCATGAATGCAATCACCATCTGCAGTGATTTTGGAGGCCCCCCAAAACAAAGTCTGACACTGTTTCCACTGTTTCCCCATCTATTTCCCGTGAAGTGACGGGACCAGATGCCATGATCTTCGTTTTCTGAATTCTGAGCTTTAAGCCAACTTTTTCACTCTCCTCTTTCACTTTCATCAAGAGGCTTTTTAGTTCCTCTTCACTTTCTGCCATAAGGGTGGTGTCATCTGCATAGCTGAGGTTATTGATATTTCTCCCAGCAATCTTGATTTCAGCTTGTGCTTTTTCCAGCCCAGCATTTCTCATGATATACTCTGCATAGAAGTTAAATAACAGGGTGACAATATACAGCCCTGACAGACTCCTTTTCCTGTTTGGAACCAGTCTGTTGTACTATGTCCAGTTCTAACTGTTGCTTCCTGACCTGCATACAGGTTTATGGACCCATAAATATACCTTTCTGCATATGAAATCATTGTTGTTACATCCTTCAGTCGCATTCTATATTTTTCCATGGATTTAAAAATTGGTTATATTATTAGTTATTTTGTTGTTTTTGTGCCTGTGAAAAATGACATCTTTTTGTATACTTTACAATGGGTTATGTAAGTCTCTAACAAACTATCAAGTTTTGTACATAATGAGTGTCCTATAGCTTGCTGTAATTTGCTACCACTATTCATAGTATCATATTTGGTTCCAGGGTTCTGTGTGAGTCATAAAATAAATGTAGTGGCTTTCCATATTTTCTTATGCTCTTAAACAGTTTGTATCAGCTGGGAATTCCATGTTCCTTGAAGATTTAGTAGACATCACCTGTAAAGGAATTAGGAATTAGTACCTTTTGAAGGTTGGGCATAGTTCTATTCTGATTGCATTATAGTCAATGGATAATGGTTTAATTAGGTATTCTGCTTATCTGTGCCAGTTTTTATAATTTAAACTTTACCAGTAGATTGAGCAATTTATTTTATCTTTATTGGTATAATACTGCACATAGGACCCTTATCTTTCAAATCTCTTCTTTCACACAGTTATATCTTAGAGTATTAAGGGCTTCTCAGGTTGGCTCAGTGGTAAAGAATCTGCCTGCCAATGCAGGATATTCAAGAGACTCAGGTTCTATCTCTGGGTCGGGACAATCTCCTGGAGTAGGTATTGGCAACCTGATCCAGTATTATTGTCTTGAAAATCCAATGGACTGTAGCCTGCCTCCTGTGTCCATGGGATCACAAAGAGTCAGATGCAACTTCGTGACTGAGAACATAGCACATCTTAGAATATTACTATTCTTCTAGTAGTTATTCCTAACTGTTAAACATACATAATTTAATGTTTACTTTATAATCATGATCAACACTTCACCAGCACATATATCTAATATGCAGACGTGCATTCGGATATATTAGCTATATCTTTATATGCTTAGATACCTATTTTGCTCTAAAGCTGACAGTTGTTTACTAAGTGCCTACTTCATCCCAGGGACTTTACTAACCAATCCACAAAATCCCATTGCAAAGAGCATGCGTGCTAAGTAGCTTCGGTTGTGTCTGACTTTGTGACCGTATGGACTGTAGCCCACCAGGCTCCTCCGTCCATGGGATTCTACAGGTAAGAATACTGGAGTGGGTTGCCATTTCCTTCTCCAGGGGATCTTCCTGACCCAGGGATCGAACCTGAGTCTTACATTGGCAGGCAGGTTCATTAACCACTAGTGCCACCTGAGAAGCCGCTTAAGTAATTATGGGAGTTGTAAAATATAAACCCATTTAAAACAAAGAGTATTATAACTTTATTAAAAATCCATTCATAGATCAATATTCAGTAACTGATTGAGTCTTTTATAAATTAGCACCAGATTCTAAAATAATTTAACATATTCTTCACTTCAATATGACCTTTTGGAGATCTGTGAAATGACCTACCGTCCCAGGCTTGTTTTCCTATCTAACAATTTAGCTAGCATTATCAACAATTCTTCAAAAATATATCCTGGTTCTTTAGTGCATGATAGCACATGAAATCTATCCATGGACACTACAGCTGATAAATTACACAGACCTGGGCACAGGAAGGGGGGACGGAACCATAGAGTTAATATTTGTTGCCATATTTGTCTTTTCACCCATTGTTCAGGAAAATGTCATAGAAAGTTTGTCATAGCTGTGTTTGATGTTGGATCCAGATAAGTACTGGTCCAGAAGAGTAAGTATTTATTTGTAATACTTGAGACCCAGCTAATCTTAGATTTCAGAGCTAGTTCTCATTAAAATCACTAGCACTTCTATTTACACTTTTTCCTATCTGTTGACATTTTGTAGATAAATATTTAGACACCAAGTGGCTATATCTACAGGTCTTCAAATATGGGGATTAAAAAATGAAAAATATCATTGTTTAGTTGTTTCCTAAGTTTACATGTTTTGTTCAATGTTCATGATGCTAATTAAAACCAAACAGGACAAATAAAAAGTAACAAGAGGCTTCATTTCTCTACATTTTCATATAAAAGAAGGCATGAGAAACAGTAATTTAAGGATAGCTTGTGCTTATATAAATCAGAAAATGTATATCTGACTAAACATTCATTTTCTTTTTCATTTCTAAAAGATTTTAATTTTTAACAGGGAAACATTGTTGTGTTACTTTTAGGATTCTGGTACTCATTATAGTTACATTGCTTTACATAATTAGAAGGCCACCAAAAATGAAAGTAGTTTACTTTCATTCAATTAACACTAATTGAGCATATATATTATGCAGATATTGCGCCAGGTGTCGGGGAAGACTAAGATGAATAACCATGGTCGCTGTCCTTGGGGAGCTCGTAGTCCATGGAGGAACTAGATGGTTACTAATAGTAGTAGAGGTGATAAGACACAGAAGCTGTGTGGACACAGGCATGGACTGGAGGGCCAGTAAGCAGTTCTGGAGTGTGGCTGGAGGTCACGGTGCACAGCAGGAGGAAGTTACAGAAGCTGGGCTGCAATGGTGATGAACAGTTCGTAGGAAAAAAGGAAGAAAAAGTATTTTCCTCACAACTGCATTATGGAGTTATACACAGCTGGATTAATACACTTTTTACTGCTTTTTTAATATAACAAAGGAGTTTCTCTGGCGGCTCAGAGGGTAAAGCATCTGCCTGCAATGCCGGAGACCTGAGTTCGATCCCTGGGTGGGGAAGTTCCCCTAGAGAAGGAAATGGAAACCCACTCCAGTATTCTTGCCTGGAAAACCCCATGGATGGAGAAGCTTGGTAGGCTACAGTCTGTGGGGTTGCAAAGAGGTGGACACGGCTGAGTGACTTCACTTAATATAACAAAATACATCAAATTTTTTTTTTAACTCATCTGGCCAGTGGTGTTTTATCAATAAAAATTGTTGTCATTGCTGTTGAGTTGTTGAGTCATGTCTGACTCTTTCACAACTCCATGGACTGTAGCCTGCCAGGCTCCTCTGTTCATGGGATTTTTCAGGCAGGAATGCTAGAGTGGGTTGTCATTTCCTTCTCCAGGGAATCTTCTTGACTCAGGGATCAAACCCGCCTCTCCTGCATTTGCAGGTGGTTGTTTACCACTGAGCCACTAGGGAAGACCAACCAATAAAAAAATAAATACTCCAAGTCAAAGATAATTTCTCTATTTGCTACTTTGGGTTTCAAATGTTAACTTCTCTCTCCTAGTCTAACTACATAACTTTCACTTATGTTTTAAAGAATAAAAAAAGTTTAAAGTGATAAAACAGGTGTATCATTAACTTCATTAATCTGGGTATATCCCATTTTATTAGAGGTCATGTCATCCATATACTTGATGCTCTGTTTCAATCAACTGAAGTCAACTCCTGTCATTTTTCCCTCCATAATAGAATGGTGGCTATTAGAATAGAATAGAATAGAACCTCTCTTTAGATAAGTATATTCAATATACAACTCAAGCCAAAAGCATTGTCACACTAGACTATTGGGTTTCTCAGGATATACCCAAGGGCATTAAGTCAAGGGTATCAACAGCAAAACAGCCTTAGCTTCCTGAGTAGTTGTTGTTCCTTTACTCACATGTCCTTTCTCTAGTCAAGGTGTTCTGCATCTCCTGGTCTTTCCTTTCTCTTTATCAAACTCTACTCTCAGTAAGGGATCCCATATTTATATCCTGCTATAAATTTGTCATTGCATTACCTCTCCCTGTGTGACTTGCTTCTAAAGTCTTATCTTTACTTATGTATACAATACATTTTAGATATTTGTGAGTAGGAAAAGGAGCTCCAGTTGAATGAGATGTGTTAATCCAGCCCTGTCTCAATGTTCGGTCAATGTGAAAAGAAGGACCTACTTAGTAAATATATAATGGCTGACTGTTGGATTGCTCATCAAATATTAGATGCTTTGGGGCATGGGAAAGCAAAGCATATAATTCTATATCTTTAAACCATGTTATAGGTGGGGCGATACCTACTTTACCTTCTGCATTTTACAGATTATAGGATTGATGGGCAGCAAGTGAAGAAAAAGAAGTGTGGATATCACAGCTGGAAACAGAGCTCAGAACTCCTAACCAAAATCCTCCCACCCTGCAACATGCTGCTTTCTGCAGAGCAGGCAATATTGTCCAAAGTGCCAAAGACTGAAGATGGATAGAGTTTATAACATAGGAAGCTTCGCTATGCATTTCAAGTCTAAATTATTGTCTCTGGTTATCCAGTCCAGCCTTAGCTGTTGAGACACACTCTATAACATAGCTATTGGTTAATAATTTCCACTTTGACCTTTGTTTTCAGAGACATTAATCATCTCGATTATTGTGTTCTGATTATTTCATCACATATACCTCTTCACTGGGACTATACATGACGTTCCATCATCACTGAGAGCTTTAACCTTCACCTTCTTCATCAATTTTTATCAAAATATGTTTGACTTACATATGTAAGCCAAATGTTCCCTGGACTTACTAGCTTATACCTACAAAATAAAATTACATTTCTGTTAAAAACCATATTCTGATGACTTAGAACAAGCATTCTGTTCAACTGCAGGGATTCCAGTGTCTCTTCTGGGGAGGTGTACATACTCTGCAAATCCAGGCTGTTTTCTGGGGTCTCAGCCTCCTCTGATCTCTCCTCTGCCCCTTGAGTTGCCACTTGCCCCACTGCAGGTCACCTCCTGCAGGGCTGAGAATGCAGGGTCTCTCAAATTATTATCCCTTCTCCATGTATCCTCAATGGGGGTGATATTGCATCCACAAGGGTGAGAATTGGTTCTTGAGGGCTGAGAACATCTTACTCCTCTTCCTCTTTTAATATATAAAGCACAGAAATGCATATAGTACATAAACAGATATATTCTATCTGCAGCATGAAAATTTCATGAGGAGGGAAGCAATTAGGGGGGAAAATGCTCAAAAAAAAAAAAATCTTAACTTTTCATAGCCCAGCTGAGACCAACCTGCAGGTGTTTACAAGATTTACTTAACTAAAGAACTGGGGAGTGACATCAGATGAACATCCTGGAAAAGTGCTAAATGGAGTCCTATTCAGGACACATCCTCTCTTAGGACCTCACAGTGCACCTCTCTGCTTGGGTTCCTGATCGATTTGTTTTTCTCATCAGTATTACCAGCTTCTCTCCAGGAGAGTTCTGGATGTGTCTGTGATTTACATTTTACATTCCCCTCTCCAGTTGCATTCTCTGTCTTGGAGCTGCCAGTTTCCAGGGTGGTTGACAGTGGAAATTTTCACTTCCTTCAGGGTACTCACTCTTCATAACTGGTCACCTTGCCTGGTGGCCTCCAGAAGAAAAATCTTGTTGAAATATTCTAGTCGTATGCATTACAGTATTCAGGTCATGATATCTGGTCTTAAATTACTCTAAACTTGTAACATTAACAATTTAATCTAGGTTGAAATCAGCCAAATCCAACCTAATACCCTTTCAGTTTTACTTCTGTCTGATATGTATAGACCTCTGTGGTAGCTCAGCTGGTAAAGAATCTGCCTGCAATGTGGGAGACCTGGGTTCGATCCCTGGGTTGCGAAGATCCCCTGGAGAAGGGAATGACTGCCCACTCCAGTATTCTGGCCTGGAGAATTCCATGGATTGTATATAATCCATGGGGTTGCAAAGAGTCAGACACGACTGAGCGACTTTCACTTAACTCTGATATATATAGATCATATTGCCAAGTCTTCTTAGTCATCTCCTAGATCACTGTGCCCAAACCATCAGTACAAATTAGAAAAAAAATGAAGAAATTCTTTAGCTATTTTGCCAAAATCTAATAGTTAGGTAATCTTGAAAAATCTGTTATGACTTTGCATGCTAAGTCGCTTCAGTTGTGTCTAACTCTTTGCGACCCTATGGACTGTAGGCTGCCAGGCTCCTCTGTCCATGGGATTTTCCTGGCAAAAAATATTGGAGTGGGTCACCATGCCCTTCTCCAGGGAATCTTCCCAACCCAAGGATCGAACCCTCATCTCCTGCAGTGCAGGCAGATTCTTTACCCACTGAGCCACCTGGCAAGCCCTATTGTCACTTTGTCTTCCTTTAAATTCCACCACCAGAGTGACCCGGCTGAGAGTGAATCTGTTGGTAGCTGATATATGGTTTTACACTATTTTTCAGATCAAAGTGGATACTGATGATAAGTGAAAAGTTTCCAGCAGGTGATCAACTTAGTCCTGTTTGTCTGGGATGTTCTTGATGTTGCCACTCAAAGTCCTGGGTCCCAGGAAACCACTCAGTCTTGGGCAAATGAGTTTCCGGCTTAGTTAAGTGACTGCTAAGGGACCATTCTAGCATAGGCCGCCTAACATCGGCAAGTATTACCACTATTTCTTACGGTCTGGTGCTGAGTTTGTTGTTTGCTGCCAGAAATATTCTTCCTTACTCTATTTCTCACCACAAAAGCAAAGCTATATGGCAATAATTCTTTTCCATATATTACAAGTTAGACATTTCATCTTATAACCAATATGTGAACACACATATGCTTCAGAAACTGGACATTTAGGTGGTCATTGTGTAACGGGGGTCTAATAGGAGATGCTATTATTTTTGACAGCTGAAAGTGGTGAATCATACTATTTGGTAATCTTAGTTTGCTAGTTATCATGAACAGAACATTTTAAATATGGCATGATTCTGCTTATCCCTCTGCCCCTCCTTGTCAATGCCGCTGCTATGCCTCCTGAGAGACCCAACATGTTAGGGCATGTCCTTTGAAAATTGAAGCTGTATAATCTATTACCATGCAGAATAGAAATCAGTTTCATGCTGCGGGTAGCACTGAAACAGGCTTGTTACATTTGCAGATTCTTCTGATAAGAGCATCCCCAGTTGACCAACAGATGGGCACTGATGAGGCTATGTGTCTCTCGTTTAATTTATAGTTGGAGCTTCCACCTTTGAGGTCTCCCTAGCTTTTCAATGGTACATTTTGCACCTGTTCAGCGTTACTTAATCCCAGAGACTATTTCCCTCTTTATCCTGTGGAATTATCAAGAGAGGCCAATTAAGGTGAGGGGGCAGGGAGGTGATTCAGGGAAATAGAAATGTGTTGTATCCCAGAGGTTATGAGATGGAGTACATGAGGGAAAATGAATTCATCTCTGAATTTGCTACTGTAATTTAAAAGTAATGTTATCTATACTTGTGTGTGTGTGCGCGCTCAGTGTGTGGGCTTTTTGTGGTCCCATGGACTGGTTCCTCTGTCCATGGGATTTTCTAGGCAAGAATACTGGAGTGTGCTGCCATTTCCTACTCCACACACACACATATATATATGTATATATATAAATCAGCACATATTGCAGAAAGTTTTAATGAGCTTTAAAACATTGTAAGACCCTGGTTTGATTCCTGGGTTGAGAAGACCCCCTGGAGTTAAGGGATAGGCCACCCACTCCAGTTTTCTTGGGCTTCCCTGGTGGCTCGGATGATAAAGAATCTGCCTGCAATGCAGGAGACCTGGGTTTGATCCCTGGATTGGGAACATCCCTTGGAGGAGGGAATGGCAACCCGCTCCAGTATTCTTGCCCTAGAGAATTCCATGGACAGAGGAGCCTGGTGGGCTGTAGTCCATGAGGTCGCAAAGAGTCAGGCACGAATGAGTGACTAAGCACATTAATTCCTTATGTCTATAATTCACATATTTGCAAAGCTCCTACGGCATAGATTAATGACAACAGAGAACTCTTTCTTCTCTCCTTTCCTTGCCAGAAAGAACAGAGGTCAGTATCACATAACTTCTGTACCAGCTGGAGGGAAGTAGAAGATGCACTTGGTTCTATTTTACAGAGAGACCATCACACAAAGACATTGTGACATCTCCAGCAAACTCATCGTTTGCCAGCATGCCTGAAATATGATCAAGTCAGAGCTCTTACTTCCCTATGAGCTGTCTGGCGGGAAAATGGACCTAATTTTTCTCTTGATTTTGTCTTGTTCTGAAAAATGTACTTTATTAAGTTTTCAAAAGATTGATTTTCTAGTAGTTTTTTTTTTTAATTTATGATAATGCTTAAGCACAGACAGGAAGGATATCAAAACATTAGAAGTTCTGTATTAGAACTTGTATATTAGAAGTTCTGTGCAATGTAAATAGGGAAGGGATTGAATTTAAATATATAAAATGGAATACATGGAGTATTTTCACAGTTCAAGGTTTCAGTTATAGCAATGTTTCCTTCTGCTCTGTCAAGACTGTGACCTTCTATATCCATTATTATTTTGAAGTGCTTAAAAGGAACTTACCCATTTATGTCCTATTTTAACTGAAGCAGCAAGTTTTGGTGCTATGGAATTAAATCTGATCAATTATGGACAATTTTATGTAGTTTTTATGCTTATATTAGAAAGATTTAATAGTGCCCTAATTGCTTAATATGACTCCTTGGATTTCATTAAGATAAAATTATAGTAGATTATCATAATATTTAATTATGAACAAGAGACTTGGCTTCTTTATAGGGAGTTCTAACCAAATACATAAGTTGAACCCTGTGATTCAGTTTCATTCAGTTCAGTCTCACAATTTCCGATCCTACAACCATAGTGGCTACGCTATTTCAATAATCCAGTCCTGATATAGGTAAGTTTCCCCCTCTTCACACAAAGCTCAGTCAACACATTAATAAGCTCCGTACCCAGAATTTTACACTAATAAAGAGTTCAGACAGCTGAGTGTTTTAAAGATATCCAAACTTTTTTCGGAAGTTTTGCTATATACCTATTATTTCTTTATTTCTTTTGGTGTTTCCTTCTGCTAAAAGAAGCATTCAAAGTATTGGCAAATGAATATTCCTTATAAATAAGTTTTATAGCAAAAGAAGTTTTATTTCAAGACTTTTATGATATTTCCTTAAGATTTCAGAGAAACATCTTAATAACTTGGGAAACCTGGTTTGGTTCATCCTTCAGCTTCTGTGTTGATTATTTAAACTCTGTCTGTTCCCAAAAGACTTTCAGTTGGCTCACAAAAATACACACAATATAAAAGAATGATAAATAAATTAGGAAACTGAGGAGATAGGAAAATGAGAAACATTTATTTAAAAAAAAATCTAAATAGTCATCTCTTTGCGACCCCTTGGACTGTAGCCCACCAGGCTCCTCTGTCCATGGAATTCTCCAGGCAAGAATACTGGAGTGGGTAAGCCATTCCCTCCTCCAGGGGATGTTCCCAACCCATGGATCCAGCTCAAGTTTGCCTGCAAGGCAAGCGGATTCTTCACCGTCTAAGCCACCTGCCTGCCAAATAATTGGTAGGGAGATGGAACTCACAGATTCTACTTTCACTTTTTCATCCCTAGATCAGATCTCAACCTTGTCTGTATGTTCAGATCAACTGGGAAGCTTTTTTTAAAAAAGGCGAAAGATTTATATGATCTGAAGAGAAACCAGAGTATCAGGGAAGTTTTTAAAAAAACCACAAATGTCTACCTCTGATAAGTTATGTAAGAATTTTGAGGGTGAGATCTGGGCACTGCTACTTTCAGAAAATTATGGAGGTTATTCTAACATGCAACCAAAATTAAGAATTATTGCCCTATGTCAAAAAAACACAAAAACAAACCAGTAACACTCCTCAACATGTTCTCTCCTAGTAAATGTAATGAAAGTTACAAGACTTTCTTAGCAACTCATTCAGTCCTTACATTATTTCATCATCTCCTTTTATCTTCATAGTAATCCTATAAACTAAGCATGTAAGCACTAGTTTTCTCTCCCTTATACAGATGAGATCAGATTAGTCAACTTGGTAAGGTCACTCAACAAGAATATGGGGAACTCAAATTCAACCTTAGGCTGCCATCATAAAAACCTTTTCCATAACTTAATCCCTATATCCCAGTCCTAGAATCATCATTCTATGCAGCTATTAGTAAAAACATACAGTAAAAACGTACCCGCTAATAAAGCAAACGAGAGGAATGCTGTCAGCAGAGGACTTACTCTATTATTTTTCTTTCTTAACAATAAGGAAAAAAAAACTCTGATAAAAAGGTTGAACAAATTCAGTTACCAAGTGCACCTCGCCCGCTCAGAGATAACCGGAAGAGAAGCAGCGGCACCCAGTCCGCTCTCCCAGGGTATCCCTGCACATTTATTCCTTTTCTGATGACTGACTGTGCATTATTCTCTGTAAATGACTGCTTGTCATTTACATTCCTTGTGTTCTGATAAAGGGCTGTCATCACTTTAAAGTAACCTTCAAAGAAACCATCCAAAATCAAATGCTTATAGATCTCTTTCTCCCTATCCCAAATCTTAAAATGAATATTTGAGAAGGAAGTCCTTTCACCACCTCTTCTTTGGGCAGGAAAAATGGGTTGCATTTTCCATATGCAAGGCAGCATTTCTGATGAACCTCGAGATAGTCTGGTGTTTTATGCACCTGTCACTTCATTCAGTCAAAGTAGTTTTGTTTCTTGACAACTTGTTCAGTGGTATCAAGAGGCCAGTGAGAAGCTGAGCTAAATTGGGTGAGAAATTCCTAAATGATACTTATATCGAGGAGCGGCTTCTTATGAACCCACTTCAGAGTGGAGACCTGGGGAGTAAAGAGGCCCTAAGACTTTCCTGGTGCCCAGCATTGCCTCCCTTTATCTTGATAAGGTACATTTTAGGAAATCCTTGTAGGAGACTGGGTGAGTATGTTCGTTCTGACACATTCTTTACAATTATAGAAATATTAATAGCTTCAACTGTCCATTCAAGGTGGGAAGATTTGGGGCCAGTTTTATTTTTCCACTATTTATTATTAATCTTTAAGACTCATGATTTTCCAGAGTGCACATTTATAATTTATAATACAATTTATAAGCAAAATAATGAACAAGAGGCATGGACATAGCCTCAGTGGACATCTGAAAAGAAGCGAAAAAATTGGAGAACCATATCATTAAATTCAGTCAAAGACCAATTAAAATGGCACAGAGCATTTTGTCCATGATAGGCAATGCTTCTGGAAGTCTTGGAAGGGAGAAGGGGAAAACTGGGTGGGTACTTGGGCCATCACAGAGGAAACTGCTGGACAAGTTGGCAGTTTGTCCGGCTGAGTTCTTCAAAGAGCAAGGTAACTGAACACACAACTGTGAACCTCTTTAATCTAGGATCCTCTTTGTCAGGATAATGAATGACATTCCTGAAGGAATTAAATGAGGGTGGCCTTGCAGCTCTGTGTAAGGGTGTTAGGCTCAGTCGTATCTGACTCTTTGGGACTCCATAGAGCCCACCAGGCTCCTCTGTCCATGGAATTTTCCAGGCAATAATACTGGAGTGGGTAGCTACTTCCTTCTCCAGGGAATCTTTCTGACCCAGGGATCAAACCCAGGTCTGCTGAACTGCAGGCAGACTTTACCGTCTGAGCTACCAGGAAAGTCCTCTGCCAGGCACAAAAGGAGGTGTGGAGGGAAGCTGAGGATTCTGCTGTTACCATCTTTCTTCTCCCAAGCCCAGAAATTTCTTTTTAAAAATAATAATGAAAAAAAAAAAAAGAAATATCTTTACCAGTTTGTATTTTTCCCAATTAGAGAAAAGAGGGTCTTAGAGGCTGGTTTAGGGATTCAGAACCCAGGTCAGACAAGCATCGCTGGGTAAACATTACTCTCTGCAAGCTCGTCTTGCTCACTGGGGAGCAGTGCAATGGCAGCTTCTGACAGATGGTTTGGTGATTTTGTTATAAGAAGTTTCAGTTTCCAAGGATGAATTATGAGGACTTTTTTACCATCTCTTTTGTTGTCTTAGGGCTATCTTATCTGAAAATGTGTTAATTAAGTTATCATGCATTGCTAGCCCTGCACGTTTGATACAGGCAAATTACTTCCTACGAGACAGCTTCTCCTATTTAGAATAGCAGTTGAAGTAATTCAAACCAAGAGAGCAGTCCAGAAGGGTCTGGCTTGAGAGGTGGGCTTGGTGAAAGAAAGAGTTGTCAACTAAAAATCTGCACAACTGGAGAGTTGTGAGTAAAGTTATATTTGGGGTAAAATGAGGCCTGCAGCCTGGGAGACAGCACCTCAGTTCTGGAGAGACTGCTCCAAAGAGGCAGAGGGGCAGGTCAATACATCAGATTTTGGTGAAGGGGGAGTTCAGTGCAATTAAGCACTCATTTTACAAAAGGTTTTCTGCTAGTCACAAGAAGCTGATGTCATCCTGAAGGGATTTAGTGCTTTTCCATTTGAAGGGATGCAAGGATTGGGATCATGAAATCAGCTCCTGAAAATACATAACTATCTAAAGACCTGTCCCAGCAGATTCCCTGGAGCACAGCGTGCCTCACTCTACCCTGAACTCCTTCAGGAGGTGTTGAAGGTCAACAGCTGTAGCGGCAGCGTTGCGTCTCCTCAGAGGCAGATGGCAAATGCCTTTGTTGTTCAATCGCTGGCAATGCTCTTGTTGTTGTTCAGGCACTCAGTGGTGTCTGACTCTTCGCAATCCCACGGACTGCAGCACCCCAGGCCTCCCCGTCCCTCACCATCTCCCAGAGTTTGTTCAAACTCCTGTCCACTGACTCAGTGATGCCATCCAACCATCTCATTCTCTGTCACACCCTTCTCCTCCTGCCTTCAATCTTCCCCAGCATCAGGGTCTTTTCAAATGAGTTGGCTCTTCGCTGACAAAATATTGGAGCTTCAGCATCAGTCCTTCCAGTGAATATTCAGGACTGATTTCCTTTAGGATTGACTGGTTTGATATTCTTGCAGTCCAGGGGACTCTCAAGAGTCTTCTCCAGCACCACAGTTCAAAAGCATCAATTCTTTGGCGCTCTTGGTAAGTGCCAATTTGTAGTTGGCAGGGTAAAGAAAATGAGCAGACCAGGCTCAAAGGCAAGCAGGATGCCTGTGGTGGCCCTTGGGTGGGTCCATTTCCCTTTCTGTTTTGCCTCCTCATCAGACTTGTTATCTACCCACTGATCTTTGCTTCCCCAGGTCACTCTCCCAGCTGCCTTCCTACTAAATCTCTCTCTTTGCTGGCTGAACACTGGCCTTTCTCAGCTAAAAGTCAGCCAGGAAAATACTACCTCTGTCTCAAATTGGCTGGAGTTTGGTACTCTAGGAATGAAAGCAACAGTTATGGGTCCTACACTGAGTGAGTTGGGTATTCAGTGCAAACAAATGACCATTTTTGTTGTTGTAGTTTAGTTGTTGTGTCTGACTCTTTTGTGACCCCGTGGACTTAAGCCTGCCAGGCTCCTCTGTCCATGGGATTCTCCAGGCAAGAATACTGGAGTGGGCTGCCATTTCCTTCTCTGGGGAATAGGCATCTACTGTCTTCAACGGCCCAGGGATGCAAAGATTAAAATGTTTCTGTCCTTGGGTAGTTTGGAACCTGCTTTGGGGATAAAGCAATTGTTTTCAAGAACAATAGTAAGCTCAGCAAGACAGATGCAGCCCTGTTATGAAAGGGGGATATTCAGATAATTTTCTCTACTGCTCTCCCTCCCATCACATGAAGCAAACTCCTAACACTCTAAGGTGTTAGGACATCGTGCCCTCCGCACCCCATGACTGTCTCATGTGACTCTGGCGCACAGTGTTTGTAAGCCATTATTTTGGAGCAGAGTCTGCACAAGTGTGAATCGGAAAGGGCTTACTAGTCATGAGAAGTGATGCTGGAGGCTCAGGGATGAGGGTTGGAAGAACATTCTGGTCAAAAAATAATACGTGTACAACTGTCCAGAGACAGATAATCCCTGCCCAACTTCCTGGGCTCACTGGCTCTCACTTCAACCAGGAATTTTGAGGAATTTCCATGCAGGTATTTGAACATAAGACTTCCTTGGTAAAAATAGCTTAGTTGGTCTCCTAACTTTGCCATTACTTAGGAACCCTCATTGGCTTGCCTTCTCTTCCTCCCAATCTTTCATTCCCCCCCTTTCCACTGATCCTTTATATCCTGTTTCCCTTTTTCTTTTCCCTAAGTTTTGCAAGCCTTGCTCATCCCTGCAGATGAAAGAGGGCATCAGTACCCGGAGCTCATCAGAGCATTCCCGCACAGATAAATGCTTTGGAGTTGGTCTTTTGCATGGCTCGGCTCTCCTAACTGCCTCGAGTATTCTTTTCTGTGCCTGGCAGAACAGTTCTGAGGGTTGATGTGGCTGCAGCATGACATAAAAACATTCATTTTCCACTTTTGTATTTTGCCTCTGCAGTATTTAATAAAAACCTCGCCTCTCCCCACTGCCTCACCACCTAAAAATCTGCATCAAGTTCACATGCATCTTTAACCCTCTACCCTTCAACTGCCCCCAGTGGAACTTTTCACAATGTTTGGGATCCCCATGAGATCTGAAGATCCAGTTCATGGCCTTGGTTTTATAATAAAAGGCTGGTAAAATGTCTTTTTTTTTTTACTTCCATCTTCACTGGATTTTTCAGTTTTGGCTTTCCTATCTTTCCTTGCATGTTAGTAAAATTTCCTTACTAATATTTCTTCAAATGACAACAGCCCTGCTATCTTCTGAGACAGTAACATCACTTTGGCTACTTTAGAGAAAAAAAAAATGTGTCTGTCTTTCCATCTTATTAAGTATCTGTAATCTCTCTGAAAACACATGAAAGGGATATACAAAGGGCATCCTAGAATCTGAGCAGCCCATTGAAATTAAAGCCCATTAGTGTTTTTTATGACATCAAAGAGTTACCCATGAAATTTTAAAAAATGTACTATTTTGTTTTGGATATGGGTAGGGTAGGATGTAAAAGCCAACATATTTGCTTCTCAGTTTATCATGGGAATCAAAGAAGAGGGAAAAGAGAAAAGGGAAGAAAAGAAAAGACAGCTCTGACTCTCCTCATCTCAGGTTATTTCTGACATGACAAAGGGATCCTCTTTCACAGTTCTCAGAGCTCTCTTCTTATCACTTCTGTGCCTCAGCTCTCAGGGGTGACTTGCCCCAGAGAGGGTCACTTTCAGCCTCTCTGGCTACTAAGCTGAAGCAGACGTAGCCACAAGGTGTCACTATTGCTAAAATAGCTCTCCGCCTACAGATTCCTGCGTGATTATGCTTGTATAACTCAGCTTTCATTTTGTTTTTAAGCAGGGTCTTTGGGAGAGGCACTTTCGGATTGCCAGGATTAGTTACCTCCTTCATTTCAAACACACTGTGATCTTGGATTTCTCATCTGGAAATTGGATAGAAGAAAACAATTCCTGTTTTTCAGGATCGCTGTCAGCTTTAAATTAGAAAACCTTGGTGTAGCTGAGTTTCACAGGCAGCACAGGAAAAGCTCTCAACAGCGCTTAGCTCCCCTAACTCAGAAAGGGAGGACTGTATTGGGAGACAGGAATGAGTGAGAAGCTGGTGAATTTTTGAGCCTGCCTGTCTGCCTTCCTTCCCTCCTTCCTTCCTTTTGATCTTAGAGTTTGCAAAAATGTCATAGTATATTACAGAGTTCTGGCCATTGTTAATAGCTGTGCTATTACAATTATTTGGGAAAAGCTAAACACTACAGCTTCCTCTGACAGAGTCAAAATAGTAAAGTCATATTACAGTGTCAAAGGAGTCCTGCTGTAAAGAAACCTGTTTAATCAACCTGTCTGATGGACTCCAAAGTTACCCAAGTTTCTTTGAGCCAGGAAATATAATTTTTTGTTTGTTATCACCCAGATTGGGCAACTTTAGTCTGTTCAGTTTTTTTTTTTTTTAAATTGAGGATAATTGCTTTACAAAGTTGTATTAGTTTCTGTCATAGTTTCTTTACAAAGTTGTATTAGTTTCTCTATTAGTTTCAACAGCATGAATCATTCATAAAGAAATGGCAACCAACTCCAGTATTCTCGCCTGGAAAATCCATGGACAGAGGAGCCTGGTGGGCTACAGTCTATGGGGTCGAAAAGAGTCAGACACGACTTACTGATGGAATACATATATCCTCTCCCTCTTGGGACTTCCTCCCATCCCAACCTCTATCCCACCTTCTAGGTCATCACAGAGCCCTGAGCGGGGTTTCCTGTGCTATATAACAGCTTCCCACTATTTAGCCTGGTTTTACTTCTTTGTTGTATAGATGAGAAAACAGAAACCCGGAGAGTAAGGTTTGGTTCATAAAACACATGTCCTGATTGTTGAATATTCAGGAATTATGTGAACGGAATATTGTTGGAGCCCAGGGTAGCCCAGCCCCATATATGCCTTAACTGCATGTTGATTATTTTGAATTAAATTTACTGACAACATAGGCAATGCAAGAGGGACACTTTGACCCTCTTCTCTGTCTCCCTGAAAGCAGGAAATAAATCTCTCGTGTGAAAAGTCCCAGCATCTTCAGATAGAAGGACTCTCTTATCTCTAGAGATGGGGTGTTCAGGCCAGGAAGCCCACAGAGAAGCTGATATAAAAAACCTTGTTACTTCTTTAATTTTACTAACTGATACCCAAAACTGGTTTAGATTCTTAACTAATTGAGAACCCAAAGCCTAAAGTTTGTTTGTCCTGTCAATTCCTCACAAATGTATTTGTTTCTTTATCTGAAAAGTATAAAAGCTGCCTGCTTTGGCCACTTCTTAGCTCTTATTTCTAAGAGACCCCCATGAGCACAATTAAAATTTGTTTCTTTTTCTCTTGTTAAAATGATTTTTAAAAAAACACATGTCTTGGAAGTGGCAGAGCTGGTCTGGAACCACTGCTGTGTTGGAGTTGGTTTGTATCAGCTCACAGGAAAGTTGCTCCTCTCTTCCAGGCCTATGTTGAGTGAAACCAGGTTTGTTTGCCTGATGTGCAGCAAGTCAAAGGCTGAGATGAGGAGCTGCACAGCTGAGAAAGAGTTTATTCACAAGGCAGCCAGGCAAGGAGATGGGAGAACAAGTCTTAGAGCTGCCTCCCAGAAGGCCAGCTGTTGGAGTATCTATGAGATAAGCAGGCAGTCTTAGGCTGGCAGAAGGCCACTGGAGGCAAGGAAGAGGAGGAAATCTATGTTCTGCGCAGGCGCATTTGGGTCACATGCTTTTGCTATTCAACATGGAGGCACTTAGCATGAGCTGAAGGTGGGGTTTCCAGCCCTTTGACACTTAAAGGCCATTCATCTGGACAGCTGCACAGGCCCAGCCTTAGGGTCCCAGCCAATCCTCGGGCAGCCTGCGCTGGGAGGAGCTGACTCCAAGTTCCTACCAAACAACTGGGTCATGTGAAGGTAGGAAGGTACGAAATTAAACAGAGGTAAAAAGAAAGGGGGGAGGGGGACAAACAAACTAAAATAAACTTAATTAAAGAAGGCAGTTTACAAGCAAAGAGGTTCTCTTATCTGTTACTCTGTAAGACAAATTCAAAAATTTCTTTGAGATATCAGCTCCTGATAACTCTATGGGGCAGAGTTTCAAGGCTGAAATCAGCCTTGGTAGGAATAGCTACCCCGCAGAAAGTGTCAAGCACCAAAAATTACTATTTGTTTTCTTCAGAGCAAAGATTTACCAGCATACCAGCATGTTAGAACCCAACCCCACATTTCAATGAGGATTTTAGCTTCTAAGGTACTTCAAAGCAGGTATTTTGGTAGAGGAATAAGTAAAGTTCAGAATCTTAGTACCACTGAAAATGAAGTGGAAGTCACTTAGTCATGTCCTACTCTTTACGACCCATGAACTGTAGCCTGCCAGACTCTTCGGTCCATGGGATTTCCCAGACAAGAATACTGGAGTGGGTTGCCATTTCCTCCTCCAGGAACTCTTTCTGACCCAGGGATCGACCCCGCATCATTCTTACGTCTTCTGCATTGCAGGCAGGTTCTTTACTGTCTGAGCCACCACGAAAGCCCAGCACCACTGAATGCGCGTGCATGTATTGATGTTGGAGAGAGAAGCAGAATATAGCCCTCCTATGCTGGGAGGTATTTCAGTTTCCATCTGGGATCTAGTCTGGCAGGACACAGGCAGTCAAATTTCAAGATAGAGGAAGATTATTTGCTAACTGGCCAGTATCTCTTCCAGCCCAACTTTGACTCTTGGAGTAGTTTCAGGGACCAGAACAAATTCAGTGACTCCATCCATCCCACTGCTGGCTCACAATGGCTTATTTTGTCGATTCATGCAGTGTTATGATCTATCATAATTCATAGATTCATGAAAGTCTCTCTTACCAACATATAAATGTTAATGGTACTGGGGAGGTTGACAGCCATCACCGGAGTCCTTTTTTCCATGCCACACACTGCATTCAAAACTTCTCACACTCAGTCCTAGTCTTACAGAGGAGACAACCAAGTTTAGCAATGCGTCCATAGTCACACAACTAACACCCATCTGCCAGACTTTAAATGGCATGGTTTACCCTCAAGCCACTTCAGGCATCCTGAGGAGAAGCAGAAAGGAGGTGCCTGGCAGGGACATTTTGTGGACAAGAAAATACCCCAGAACCAAGGAAGAAACCACTTTTATGGGGGGAGCCATCTGCCTGCTCTGTGTAAAACCCACTCTTGCCTTAGACAGGACGGTAGAAATGAAAGTGCTCCCTGCCCAGTGGGTGGGATATTATGTAAATACGCTGGGAGACAGATCGCTGGCTTCTGAACAGAGAGAAATGGAAGTTAAAGTAGCTTTTACAAATAACAGCTTGGGTGTTAAACCAGAATGACAGGCTGCTTCATGCTTTGGGGAAATGGTTTCACATCATTCATCGATCGTTTCAGTTGCAACAACATTAGCATCAGCAGAGACCCTGAAGTTTCAAGTGAGATGGCAGCTGAAAGCAGGAGAAGCCCAGAGCCACTGGCCGGGGGCCCTGGGCTGTGGGGTTCCCCCAGCTGCAAGTTGATGCTATGGAAGCCCAGTGCCCAAGCGTGAGAGAGTTGGGACCACTGCTCTGTCCTCTGCATGTTCCTCAGCTCCAGTCCTAGCAACAGTGGGTGCCAAGAGCCCAGCCTTGCAATAAAGAGGCTAAGAAGCCCTGGAAGTACAGAAGAGGACATGGTCTCTCCAGCTTCCCAGGGATGTGCTTAATCCTGCTTTTCTGTTTGGAGAAGACGCACTGGAGCCCTGAAGCCACCTTTGTATTCAGGCTCAGATATTCAATTTGTGCTCTCTCTGGTCTACTGGTTGAGCTTCACATAGATCTATCTATCAGATAGATCTTATCTATATTGTTGATAAACCTGAATTTGACACCACCAGATTCAAACCAGAAATTACTTCCTATACCATTATTTACAGTTCAAATCAGATAAACGCCACTTCTCAATGATGGATTAGAAATCTGTCAGTCACAGTCAAGCATTCCAAATCAAGCCCTCATTATTTGAGGAAGGCTGAATTGTCTCTCTTTTTAAGCACAGAGTACGCTCTTTAAGGGCTTCACTAGTAGCTTAGTGGTAAAAAAAAAATCTGTCTGCCAACGCAAGAGACATAGAGATGCAGGTTCAATTCCTGGGTCAGGAAGATACCCTGGAGAAGGAAATGCAACCCACTCCAGTATTCTTATCTGGGAAATCCCATGGACAGGTTAGCATGGCAGGCTTCCAGTCTATGGGGTCCCAAAAGAGTTGAACACAACTTAGCAACTAAAAAACAACAATATATATATATAATGAAAAGTCCTGGGCTGAGCATCTTATACTCTGAAGTGGAAAAGCTGGAAGTTAAATCTATCATGACCACAACTCCCTTCCAAGGGAGTCCCAGAGCAGCTTTGATGTGTTTGCTTATATAGGTAACCAGGAAATTCCCTGTAGCTCAGACAATAAGGAACCTGCCTGCAATGCAGGAGACTTGGGTTGCATCCCAGGGTTGGGAAGATCCTGTGGAGAAGGGAATGGCAACTCACCCCAGAATTCTTGCCTGGAGAATCCCATGGACAGAGGAGCCTGGCCGGCTACCAGTCCTTGGGGTCACAAAGAGTCAGATACGACTGAGTGACTAACACCACCCCCACCCCCACCCCTACCACCATGCTCTGCATTGTATCAGTTCAGTTCAGTTCAGTCGCTCAGTCGTGTCCAACTCTTTGCATTGTATGGTTCTGGATTATTCTTCCACTGCAGCTGTAGGACACAGCCCAATGGCAGGACTGGCTGAGCAGGAAAAACCATCAGACCGTAGTTCTATATTCCTTCTGGCATGACATGCATAGAGGGCTTGTGGCCTAGCACTCGATTGTCCCCCCAGTGTACAGGCTTCCCACCAAGGAGAGTCGATGAAAAGTTCAGCCCATGCACTTAGCAAGCGTCATCTGTACATACCCCTGGATCAGGAGCTAAAGCAGTTTAAGAGTGACAAAGCATGAAAATTTAGAGTCTGATAGAATCAGAAGTCTAAAAAAAAATAATAGAATAGTCAATAAAATAGCAAGCACTACCATCCCTCGGTGCTATGAAATGGAATTGATGATGAAACTTTCACTGCCTACCATTTTATAAGACACAACAGATTGCAAAGTTAATTATAAAGTGGGAGGACAACTACATCACAGTTGTGTGCTTATCTCCCTCCACCACAGCAGCCCATTAGCACTGCTTTATCAGAGGACGTTAGAATGCAGACACATCAACAAAGCTCATTTATTAATGCCGTGAACAAAATTAGATCGTCAGAGCTTATTCCTAAATTTCTGGATCAAAGCTGAATATTAATAAGTAAATAGTTCAAAACAAAAGAATGCATAGGCTACAGAAAGCTCTCGTCTCCCAGTCACCCTCCCCATTGGGATTTTCTCCACTTTGAACTTATTAAGTTGGCTCTATTTGCCTAGGTCACCTGTACCTTGGTGACCTTCTGCATGTTATGGGACGGGGGTTCTTTCCAGTGAGACAGCCTGTGTTCAACCCCTGTCTTTTTCCTATTTCTCTACTCTCTTCCATTATAGAGGCTTCCCTAGTGGCTCAGTGTTAGAGAATCTGCCTGCGATGCAAGAGCCATGGGTTCCATCATGGATAGGGAAGATCGCCTGGAGTAGGAAATGCAACCTACTCCAGTATTCTTGCCTAGAGAATCCCATGGACAGAGGAGCCTGGCAGGCTACTGTCCATGGGGTCACAAAGAGTCAGACATGACTGAGCGACTTAAAAAACAACTCCTACCTTATACCTTGTCTCCAACAGATCATATCTTCCTACCATTCAGTGAATGTAATTTATTTTTCTGTCCCTGTGTGTCTACCAGTGCCATTGTTTCCAGCTGGAGGGCCCTTCCTTTCAGTTTTAGCTCTCAAGTACTACTCACCCTTCAAAACTCAGCTAGAAATCACCTAAGCTGGCCCTGAGAACAGGATACAATCCTATCCATCTGCGGTCATCTGAAAATATTATTTTTAAGTTTTTGTGTGTATAAGAATCATATGTGGAGCATATTTAAAATGTAGATGTCTAGGCTTTACTCCCACTGATTCTGATTAAACAGATCTGGGATGGGGCTCCATCTTCTTCATTAAAATTATATATGTACCACGAGTTCAATCTGATGCACTAAGTTTGCAGACCATTCTTGCTATAGATTGAATGTTTATGTTCCCACCTCCAGTTCATAGACTGAAGCCTAGTCTCCATTGTGATGGTCTCAGGAAGCTTTGGGATGAGGTTCTGAGAGTCGAGTCCTCATGAATGGGGTTACAGACCTCATAAAGGAGGATCCAGCCAAATGTCATTTTTAAGGCAGTTCTCATGTATTCTCATTATAAAAATATACAATCTTGGTCCCTCTCTTTAGGGCAGCAGGAAAATTTGTCAGCTTTGAGGGCACTGTTTATATTCAGTGCTCATGGTTGTGACTTGATGCCAGCTAATTCATCAACACGTTCAGAAGTGGCCAAGGAGTCTCTATGTCCAGTCTGAGTTTGACAAACAGCCATTGTCTCAGCTCCTCCACCGATGGAAAAAAACTATGGTTTGTCATTTGCTCAGTGGTTTCAGTCATGTCCAACTCTTTGGAAGCCTATGAGCTATAGTCCACCAGGCTCCTCTGTCCATGGGATTCTCCAGGTAAGAATACTGGAATGGGTTGCCATGCCCTCTTCCAGGGGATCTTCCCGACCTGGGGATCAAACCCACGTTTGCCTGCATCTCCTGCATTGCAGGTGGCTTCTTTACCCACTGAGCTCCCTGGGATACCCTTCATTAAGCATACACCACCCTACTCCAGTACTCTTGCCTGGAAAATCCATGGATGGAGGAGCCTGGTGGGCTGCAGTCTATGGGGTCACAAAGAGTCAGACACGACTGAGTGACTTCACTTTCACCTTTCACTTTCATGTATTGGAGAAGGAAATGGTAACCCACTCCAGTGTTCTTGCCTGGGGAATCCCAGGGACGGGGAAGCCTGGTGGGCTGCCATCTATGGGGTCACACAGAGTCGGATACGACTGAAGTGACTTAGCAGCTAGCTAAACTTACTGAACTATTTTTTTTTGTAGAAAAGCTTTGACCCTATTTTACTTATTTGCTTTGTATTAAAATTGTTCAGTTAGACCTGGGAAGAAAAATAAGGTGTTCTTCTAATGTTTATATGAAAGCCATTTTTCTAAATGAGTTCCTGCATGAATAGATATAGAATTTTATCAAAAATTAATAGTCTTGGCCTGAAAAAAAGCCATAGCACTATATATTAATTATCCAAAGCAGTGCCTTTATTTATGACCTCTTTGACACAGACTTTACCTCAGTAGTCTCAACCCCAGAAGGTGTGAAGAAAAAAAAAAAAAAGGAACTGAATGTAGGTTTTCAACTGGCTGCTGCTGCTGCTGCTGCTAAGTCGCTTCAGCCGTGTCCAACTCTGTGCGACCCCATAGACGGCAGCTCACCAGGCTCCTCCGTCACTGGGATTCTCCAGGCAAGAACACTGGAGTGGGTTGTCATTTCCTTCTTCAATGCAGGAAAGTGAAGGTGAAGTCGCAAGTGATGGTTAATTACTTCTGTTCTACACTATTTGTCCTGGACGGTCAGGAACATGCTAATGAGTTTCAGTTAAGTCACCTCTACAAAACTAAGTTAGCTTTGGGAAATTCTGCCAAGAAACAGACATTGTGTCACATGAGGTAGGATGTTGGATGAATACCATCTTATTAACAGTGAACATATACGCTTGACCCCTTTACTTTTCCATTATCTGTGATTCAGAATCACTGATGTGTGTTATGGGGTTAAGGTTGTAATTACAAGTGGCTGAGAAGGAAGTAAAAGAAATTAACAGGCGAAACAACTGTAGATCTAATATGTTCTATGAAACCTGAAAGGAGCTTTGTGGACTGCTACACCCTAAGCCTTATCAGCAGAATGTGCTGATGTGGGAAGGTGCCTAGCCTGAAAGAAGAGGTGGGAATTAGAACATTTATCAGTGTGTTCTTCACGGAACACTAATCCGTTAAAAAACAAGAGAGAAAAAAAATTTTTTTTCCATGGCCAAAGAATTTGGGAAACATCATATACTGTACCTTCGCACGCTGCCTTGGGGATTCATACAACTGGAGATTCTGAAATTCCCATAATTAAAGAAAGAAAAATAATAATTAAATTTGTTAACTAATCGTGCATTTGTGCTAAGTTGCTTCAGTTATGTTGGACTCTTTGCGACGCTATGGACTATAGACCATCAGGCTACTCTGTCCTTGGGATCCTCTAGGCAGGAATACTGGAGTAGGTTGCCATGCCCTCCTCCACTGTTAACCAATACCTTCTGATATTTTCCTGAACTCAACACTTACTCTGAGACCAATCTGTGAAAATGATGTCCTGGTATCTGGGAATGTGAGTCTGGGGAGGATTCCTGGGACTTCCAGAACTGCTAAGAAAGACTAGTTCACTGTGCCTAAACTACTTATACAAACCATGTGGTTTATGAGGAAAACTTGGCTTTCCAGAAGGAGTCTGGGGTTGAGAGATGTGCTCAACTGGCTGCCTATGTTACCAGCTCCCAGGAAGACCTTGGACACGGGGTATCTAAAGAATCTCTCTGGTTGGAACATTTCACACATATTGTGTCAATGCACTGCTGGGAGAGATTTGGTGCATCTGTGAGATTCACTGAGCAAGGAGCCGTGTGCCCAGTTTTCCCTTTGCTGAGTGTTCCTGGTATCATTTCACACTAATACTGCTGAGTCCTATGAGTCCTTGGAGCAAATCACTGACCTTGAGGGTGATCTTGGGCACCTCCAAACACAGGTGGTGAGCAAGAAAGACATGTCTCTTGCCTGCACAGAACTCACCATCTAATGATATTGGTGATAAACCAATACTTATAAAAATTATCTTTTATAAGCCTATATTAAGATAAATAGTTTTTAGGGGTTTCCCTGGTGATTCAGTGGTAAAGAATCTGCCAGGAGACATGGGCTTTGTCCCTGCTCTGGAAGATCCCACATATTGTGGAGCAACTAAGCCTGCGTGCTGTAACCATTAAAGCTGTGCTCTAGAGCTGGGGAGCTGCAACTGTTGAGCCCATGTGCCATAACTACCGAATCCCACGCACCCTAGAGCCCTTGTTGTCTGCAACAAGAGAAGCCACTGCAATGGGAAGCCCATGCAGCAACTAGAGTGCAGCCCCTACTCGCCATGGCTAGAGAAAAGCCTTCACAGCAACGAAGACCCAGCACAGCCAAAAATAAATACATTCTAGAGAAGAAGATAAATAGTTTTTAGAAAAAGGAGAAGTGCAAGCTCTGTGAGACAAGTAATAGCAAATGGAATCTGGAGAGGAAATATCAGAAAATTCTGTGCTGGGGAAATGAGGATTAAGCTGAAGGATGGACAGGAGTTGATCAAGATGAAGAGAAGGGTATGGACAATTGGACAAAGGGAACAATGATTACAGAGGATGGTGCACCTCCTAAGCAACGAATCAGTATTTGAAACTGGTTTCCAGGCTCTCTGTTAAATGTTCCTTCTATGGCACCCCTGGGGCAATACTGCTCAACACCAATAGCATCCAAAAGGTGCCTTTGGTCCATCTTAACCTCTTCACTCCCCGATCTTGCCATTGTATCATGTGTTTATCAGAAGGAAGTCTGGTCATGCTTAGAATATTTATATAGCCTGAGACTGACCTCAGAGTCAAAAGATCTGGCTTCTTTTATAAATACACTATTGGCCAGCAATTGCACCCTTAGATATATACTCAACAGAATCGGCACCCATGCATACACCAAAGTAGATGTCCAGTGAAATTCATAACAGACAAAGACCATAAATGACACAAATGTTTTCTAAGAAGTATGGATAAACAAATTACAATGTATTTATATAATAGAATATTATACAGCAGTGTCTCTGAAGACACTATTGGTGCACGTAGCAGGATGGATGAATCTCAAAAAACACAATGATGATCAAAAGAAACCAGACATAAGAGAGGTCATTTATACTGGTTTCTATCAAATTTCAAAACTATGAAACAAATCAGTGGTGACAAGAAGTGAAGATACTGGTTACCTTGAAGTATAGTGACTAGGAGTGCACAAGTAGCACTGGATGCCACTAATATTCTGTTTCTTGATCTGGGTAGTGAATATATGGATGTGTTCAGTTTGGAAAAACTTACAGCCCATGGGGTCACAAAGAATCGGACATGACCAAAGTGACTTAGCACACAGCAGCAGGCATGTCTTCTAGAAACCCCTCAACTCTTCATTTAAGAAGAGATCCCAGTCTCCCACCTCCAGGTCCCTGATCTTCATCCAGCATTGTAAGAGACTTTTGTCTAAAATGTGCCTGGATTGCAAGTTTAGTTGAAAAGGTAGAGGAACAGAGGCGATGGGGGGCTGAGGTAGAAACTGACATTTTAGGAAGCCGTAGAAAGGACAATAGGTGTTACAGGACAGGTTACAGAAGGTTCAGTTCAGTTCAGCTCAGTTCATTTCAGTCGTTCAGTTGTATCCAACTCTTGGTGACCCCATGAATCGCAGCACGCCAGGCTTCCCTGTCCATCACCAACTCTCGGAGTTCACTCAAACTCATGTCCATCGAGTCGGCGATGCCATCCAGCCATCTTATCCTCTGTCATCCTCCTGCCCCCAATCCCTCCCAGCATCAGAGTCTTTTCCAATGAGTCAACTCTTCACATGAGGTGGCCAAAGTATTGGAGTTTCAGCTTTAGCATCAGGCCTTCCAATGAACACCCAGGGTTGATCTCCTTCAGAATGGACTGGTTGGATCTCCTTGCAGTCCAAGGGACTCTCAAGAGTCTTCTCCAACACCACAGTTCAAAAGCATCAATTCTTCGGCGCTCAGCCTTCTTCACAGTCCAAGTCTCATGTCCATACATGACCACTGGAAAAACCATAGCCTTGACTAGACGGACCTTTGCTGGCAAAGTAATGTCTCTGCTTTTGAATATGCTGTCTAGGTTGGTCATAACTTTCCTTCCAAGGAGTAAGCGTCTTTTAATTTCATGGCTGCAGTCACCATCTGCAGTGACTTTGGAGCCCCCAAAATAAAGTCTGACACTCTTTCCCCATCTATTTCCCACGAAATGATGGGACCAGGTGCCATGATCTTGGTTTTCTGAATGTTGAGCTTTAAGCCAACTTTTTCTCTCTCCACTTTCACTTTCATCAAGAGGCTTTTTAGTTCCTCTTCACTTTCTGCACATTAGAGTGCTTGGATTTAGATAAGAAAGGAGAGACCTTTGCAGTCCTACATAAGAGAAGAGCCCGGTTTTCTAGGATCTGCATACAAGGTGATTGACAGAGACACAGTCTGCTTCCTGCTTCTGTCTTCTGGCCCAGCCAGGGCCTTGCACTCATCCATTTGATGTAAGTGTGTGCTTAGTTGGTCAGTCGTATCCAGCTCTTTGTGACCCCACCCATGGACTGTAGCTGGCCAGGATCCTCTGTCCATGGGGATTCTCCAGGCAAGAACACTAAAGTGGGTTGCCATGTTCTCCTCCAGGGGAACTTCTCAACCCAGGGATTGAACCCAGGTCTTCTGCATTACAAGCAAATTCTTTGCTATCTAAACCACCAGGGAAACCCAAGAATACTGGAGTGGGTATCCTATCCTTCTCCAAGGGATCTTCTTGACCCAGAAATCAACCCGGGGTCTCCTGCATGGCAGGTGGATTCCTTACTAGCTGAGCTACCAGGAAAGCCCTTGATGTAAAAGAAGTTGATGCAGAAGACCATAACCAGCACGGTAGCTGCCCTGAGTAGTGCTTCAATCTTAAGCCTTCACAGAGATGAAAACTTGTCTACAGTGAAAGTGAAATCGTTCCGTTGTGTCCGATTCTTTGTGATCCCATGGACTGTATAGTTCTGGAGTGGGTATACAGGAGTGGGTAGTCTTTCCCTTCTCCAGGGGATCTTCCCAACCCAGGGATCGAACCCAGGTCTCCCGCATTGCAGGTGGACTCTTTACCAGATGAGCCACAAGGGAAGCCCAAGAATACTGGAGTGGGCAGCCTATCCCTTCTCCAGCAGATCTTCCCCACGCAGGAATCTATCTGGGGTCTCCTGCATGACAGGAGGCTTCTTTACCAACTGAGCTATCCGGGAAGCCCAAGCTTGCCTGCTGCTAAGTCGCTTCAGTCGTGTCCGACTCTGTGCGACCCCATAGACGGCAGCCCACCAGGCTCCCCCGTCCCTGGGATTCTCCAGGCAAGAACACTGGAGTGGGTTGCCATTTCCTTCTCTAATGCATGAAAGTGGAAAGTGAAAGTGAAGTCGCTAAGTCGTGTCTGACCCTCAGCAACCCTGTGGACTGCAGCCTACCAGGCTCCTCCGTCCATGAGATTTTCCAGGCAGGAGTACTGGAGTGGGGGGCCATTGCCTTCTCCATAGAAAGTGACAAAAGTGAGGGTAGGCAGGGTGGGGTGGGAAATGAGGGGTGAGAGGTGGAGCCTAGGTGAAGGGACTGGGGGAATGGTAGGAAAGTGCTGCGTATGGGAACGCTCTCCAGAAGTAGGCTGGTCACAACTTGCCCACGAACAAACTCAAGAAACTTTGTTATCTAACTTTGTGTCCCTTTTTCTCTCCATTCTGCTACCACTTCCCTGGAGCCTTTTGTCTCGTCTGTAAAAGAAAGGCACAGAAATGGATAACCTCCCAGGTCCTCGCCAGCTCTGACAGCCTATGACTAATCCTTGCGTGTGAACGCAGTGCTTCACAATGTAATACCACGTTGCCTTTGGGGAGAAAACTAGACTGAGTGTGGAATTATGAACTTGACCTTTGAAATTTAAACTGTTTTGATTGTATTTTTACTGTGTTCCTAAGGGAGCGGTTCACGTCGCTTTTGTATTTGAAAACTAAACATAGTTCTTAGAGGGAATTGGTGAAAATGATGATTATCCATCATTCAACATTGGGGTCTGTCTCGAGGGCTGGTTGGAGGGTGTGTGGCTATTTGAGGTGGAGGAAATGAAGCAGGAGACGAAGTTTATTATGCCAAACACAGTGCCCACCAGAAATCCTAGGAAACACAGCCTCTTGAGCTCAATGGGATTTTGAACCACTTGCTGTTTGAAATAATTCACTCTTGCCTAAAGGTATAAAAAATATCTTTCCAATTTTCCTCTTGAAATATCACCAGCTGTCCTAGACATTTTAAAAAATAGCAGTATTTGGATGTATTGTAAAAAGAGTCAGCAAGATTCAGCTTACTTTTGCCTTAAGGCTTTGTGACTTTACATTTGCAGTCAATTTGAAAAATAGTTGGAGAAATCTGTTCAACTTTGAACACAGTGAGACTTACCCATCTCCCTTTCTTAGACTACATGATGATCCTGTATATTTTGATAAAGAGCCAATAAACTGACCCCTAGGAAAGAGGTAAATCATATCCATATCTCTAAATGCTTCTGGCAAGAGAACTTGCTTTTTGGGGGACATAAATTGAACCCAGCAACAGGTTCAAAATCTGTCTTTTGGATGAACCTAACAGAATTCTTAGTTCATAATGGCCTAGAGGAAACCCCTGAGTACTATATGAATTATGTGGGATCTTTTGAAAATGGTTATTTCCATATTTTGTTTAATATGTGGCATTTGTATCAAGAATTCTGTGGATTACAGACATGGAGAGAGTTGTTTTATTTATTACATCAGCTTATGCTCCCTGTGGTGCCCCACAGGTAACTGAGATAGATTTATTGGAAGAAGATCTATTTCTTTTCATTGTTGATGTTGTTCAGTCCCTCCGTCCTGTCTGACTCTTTGTGACTCCATGGACTGCAGCCCACCAGGCTTCCTATTCTTCATCATCTCCTGGAATTTGGTCAAAGTCATGTTCATTGAGTCAGTGATGCCATCCAACCATCTCATCCTCTGTTGTCCCCTTCTCCTCATGCCTTCCAGCTTTCCCAGCATCAGAGTCTTTTCCAGTGAGTCAGCTCTCCACCTCAGGTGGCCAAAGTATTTGGCCAAAGTGTCTGGAGTTTCAGCTTTAGCATCAGTCCTTCCAATGAATATTCAGGTTTGATTTCCTTTAGGATTGACTGGTTCAATCTCCTTGCTGTGCAAGGAACTCTCCAGTCTTGTCAAGCACCACAATTAGAAAGCACCAGTTCTTCGGCACTCAGTCTTCTTTATTTTTTTGTTTTTAAATTACTTTATGTGAAAGTAAATTATGTCCTATTGCCTTAGGTCAATCAAGTTCCTGAGAAACTGGTTCTGGGACAGATGTTTGTGAGCAGGCTGTTTACTGGAGGGGGTGGGTACTGTCAGGACTGTTGTCTTTGCTGGGTAAAGGAAGTAAGCTTAAGTAGAGGAAGAAACTGACCCGGAGGTATATGGCTGCTATGGCCACATGATCACTACTGAACTCTGTGAGACGGTTAGTTTTATGCATCAATTTTGCTGGGCCAAATCATGCCCGGACAGTTGGTCAAACACTGTTCCAGGTTCTTCTATATTCCATAGGGAGGGTGCTTCTGGATGATATTAACATTTGAATTGGGAGACTGAGTAAAGCCAATTGTTCTCCCTAATGTGGGTGGGCCTCATCCAACCAGCTGAAGGCTTAGCAGAACAAAGGAATGACCCTCCTCCTGCCTGGTCATTTTCAAACTGAAATATTGATTCTTCGTGCTTGAAGTTGTTCAAACTGGGGTAGCAAGCACTTCCTGATTCTACAGCAGCTTGTGACATTGGCTCTGAAGATTTTGGACTTGCCAGCCTCTATTTTCAAAACTGTGTGAGCCAATTTCTTATTATAAATCTCTCTCTCTCTCTCTTTATATGGCATTTTCAGCAGGAAAATTACTCCACATAATTCTTCTGGAGATACCTGGGGACAACAACATTTTAAGAAACACAAATCTACTAGACCCACTTTAGGAGGTACTGACCAATGACAAAGCCATTCCTTGTGACATTCTGGCCACTGGGACAATCACACTAACTCTTGGTGAAGTGCATTCTGCAGCGAATTTTAGTATTCACATGCTTTTTAGGCAGCAGGGAGTTTTTCCATCCAGCTGAAAATAAAGAAAATGTAGATTCGATTGAGTTTTCTTTTTCTCTGCTCACTGAGTGAAAGACAGACATCAGCAGTGCAGAGAATTGGTATAGGAGATTTGCAATGATCAAAATAACGCTTGGATGGCTTGATTTGAACTCTGGCTTCTCATTTAGACATGCTGACAACTCTGAAGACAGGGTGCTGCTCCATACCTTGGAGAGCCAAGCAACTAACCATGAAATAGGAAAAGAATTTCAAAACAATTTCTTAAGAAGTGAAATGTGAACAATAATCTCACCAATTCTATTTAGTCATTTTTTTATTGGCAGAAACTTCCTGTTTGAATATCTGAATGAAATATTCATTAGTAGATTGCTTAAGGTACTGTATACTGCTTTTATTTTTAGAGGGATTTTTTTTTTTTTAATAAAACTAAACAAACTTCCTTCCTTCTGCCTCTTCCCTTCAAAGGGTAGTTTTCCTACATCTACAAACAAATGTCACAAAATATAGCACTTGATCATGTATTTCTTTACCCTGCATATATAAAATAAGAAAATGCACTGAAAGCACTTTGAAAATGTAAAAGTACTATGTTCCTATAAAATTACCATGACAACATTAGGAGGGCTGGATGAGTTCTTCTACTGTAGTACAGGCTACTGGAAAATAAGGATTTGTCTTCTGCTTTTTGTAGCCCTCATGAGTCTTGGCATGGACTGAGGCAAATAACAGACACTTGTTGACTTGACAATATTTTATCACCATTTCTAAAATCACATTTACTCACCATGTGTGTGCTCAGCGGTGTCCAAATCTTTGTGACCCCACGGACTGTAACCCGCCGAGCTCCTCTGTCCATGGGTCTCCCAGGCAATAATACTGCTGTGGGTTGCTACTTCCTACTCCAGAGGATCTTCCAGACCCAGGGATTGAAGCCACATCTCTTAGGTCTCCTGCATTGGCAGGTAGATTCTTTACCACTAGTGCTCTCTGGGAAGCCCCTTATTCGCTGTAGTCCCTCTCATTAAAATCTGATAAAAATTGATTCCTAAAACCATCAAACCATCACCTATATTTTAAACACATTGGATAATGACTATAGGAAAGTTGGGTGCTCCTGCATTACAAACATGTAACCCCTGGCCTTTCTTCCATTTTATTTTCTCCATGACAAAAATTGCCTTTGACTTTGGGATCTCTTTCCTGAGAAGCCTGACTGTGACTCCAAAATCCTAAATACTGAATCCAGGATTCTCTGCCAGTCAATGAAGGTTCCTGCTCAATCAAGACTCAGGGTGAAATCTTTACCAGCCTTCTTCTAGATACTAACTCCAAGTTATAAGTCCATTTAGATTTCCGGGAAAGAAACTAGTTAGGACATCATAAAACTCAAGCTTCAAGGCCAACACTGCCATCAGCAAGTTGTATGACCCTAGGCAAGTGACTAAATGCATCTGAACATTCGTTTTCTCAGCCGCAGTTTAAGTGATTTGAACCAGATATTCTCAAGGTACCCACTGCCAGTTGTGGAGGTTTGTGATGCAGTGGATGGAAGCTAGGCAAATCACAATTTTGTCGGGCTCTCAGCAGTTGTAAAAATCAAGTTAAAAAAAAAATCCAGTGAAATATGCTTTTTTCTTATTCTTCTACCAGCAAAAGCACACTCAGGCTTGACATAGGTGCGAAACATTTCCACAAGCTTATGTTTGCAAATTCTTGATGATTCTTTAATTTGTATAGTTTCTGTGTGAGGCGAGCAGCCACACTGGTTGTAACTGAGGTAACCAAGTCTTGGCTGCACGAAGTATTTGGAAGGGTCTGTGGCATAACTCAATTTTTCCGCAACCATTCTCTGGGTCCCATCTCCAGAAGGCACATTGAGACAATGAATGTACATATTCCTTAACGCTTCTACAACAGCCATGCTCAGACCCTAAGGTAAAAATTTTATACTACAGTTCATTCTGAGAGGCTTTGGACAATGATGTTGTCATATGTCTGAATCAGAAAGTTCCTGATTAACCATCCGATCAGCCGAGGATGCTGCAATTTACAAAACTCCAGAAAGTGAGCTTCCCTGCTCTGTTCTGTTCTAGCCTTGAGCTCCAGGAGGACCACAATTGTTACCTCATGCCTGAAGCCCCAAAGCCACCTGTGCCTATTGGTGGCTTGATCACCAGCTCAAACAGACATACCGGGAGCTATTAATATGAGGTGAGGATGGTATGAAGAAGGGGATGTGAGAGTAACATGTAGGTGCAAAGCAAAAGCATGGAATTCTCTGTGAGAAAAAAGAGAAACAACACATAAACATGGCTGAAAATTTGTTTATATCATGAAGGCACATCCTGAGTGGTCATATAGCAAGAAATGATAATATTTAGAGTTGTTTTGTAACTTCTTGACTAAAGCGCAGTGGCAATCACAGGGTGTTTGTCATCCGCGACCTGTGCGTCTAGAGCTCATCTGAAGAAGACTCATCAGTGTGCGTGCCCTCTTCCTATTGGTATTTCTCTTTGTCTCCGTGTCTCTCTCTGTCTCCATCCATGTCTCTCTCTGACACACACACACAAATACAGAAGCACACACACACACTCCTTTATAACAGCCTAACGATTTTGATCACTGGGTTATCTCTGAGGACTTTAGACAGAGGTCCAGTTATTTTCTATAGCTTCCCAAATTGTTTCTTTTACAGGGATGTTTACAATCTCAGAACGAAATCAGTGAGTCACTGTGAAGTTGACAAACACACTCATTGCGACAATGATGTTTTTTCCTACGTGCAGGTTTTACTAAGTCATACTTACATCCTTGTTGTTTGCGGGTAGAAAGCCAATTTAATTTGTGTTTCACTGGATATTCATCTAATCATATATCAACTAGGAGTGAACTGTATACAAATCTTATCAAGTAACTTTGGAGACCTCAAAAGGTGCCTGAAATCTGTGTAGCATCTGAGAATCCACAAATTGTCCTCCCATGTGTGACAGGGTTAAGGAAGATTCATCTCACAGAATTCTAACACTTTTATGAGAAGTTACAGAGAAATATGAGGACAGGCAGGAAACTTATTAAGTTTGTTTATCACCATACCTCTAGCTCTCTCAGTTTGAACAAAGGACCCAAGTTGAAAGAAGCAACTAATGCTGTGTTGACAAGCGGATGCATAATGGCGATCTCTTTGTTTCCCCAAGTTGTTTTGAACTACATCTGCTATATTTTACTTTTTTGGAGGAAAATAGGTTTTTAAGTTTCTCTGTATGCTGTGTAAATTTTAAACAACCTGGACTTCTCAAAAAAAAATGTGTATGTGTGTGTTAGTTGCTCAGTCGTCTCTGACTCTTTGTGACCCCATGAACTGTAGCCTACTAGGCTCCTCTGTCCATGGAATTCTCTAGGCAAGAATACTGGAGTGGGTTGCCATTTCCTCTTCCAGGGGGGTCTTCCTGATCCAGGGATCGAACCTGGGTCTCCTGCATTGCAGGCAGATTCTTTACCATCACCAGAGACACCAGGGAAGCCCCTTTCAAAAAAATGAATTCACATAAAGTATGATTTCATGGATGAAGGAGTTAAGTGTCCAAGAGAAGTTGCCCCCTGGCCTCGCTTGTTCATGAACGTGGTCCGTCGTGGTAAAGGGAGGTTGTCGTAATCAGCATAAAATATCAAATCTGTAAATACCTCTGAAAGTTTTCTTCCTCAGTTCAAGGTAGACGGAGCCACAGTCTCCTGTGAAATTCGTAAAAGACGCATCTGAAAAATCACTAGGACCTGGAATAATGCCTAGGACATGGTAAGCTCTGGATCAATGTTTATTCTTTCACGAAAATTAAACATTTTCAGATGGAAAGCAGTATATCCTCTACATTATCCTAAAAACCATAGAAAACACAGCTAGGAAGGGCGTTCAAATTGCTATTCCCAAACATCAAGGGCACCAGAAAGGTCTGGGGATCTCCTGCTGTGCCAGGCTGACCTTTTCCTGGCCAGAAATGAGAGGAGTTTGGGGAGGTCTGGGGTTGACGCCCGCATGGTCAGCACTTCCTTCTCAGCCCTTACAGGAGAACATCAGTGTTTCAACCAGTAAGACCATGCATCGTCCAATCAGTCCTCGAAAGTGAAAGTGAAGTTGCTCGGTCGTGTCCGACTCTTTGTGGCCCCATGGACTGTAGCCTACCAGGCTCCTCCGTCCATGGGGTTTTCTTAGTCCAGTATAAGAAAGGACTGGTCACAGAAGCAGTGACAACATCCCTCATCCCCTTAGGGCAGTGGTCTCCAACCTTTCTGGCCCCAGGGACTGGTTTCATGGAAGATAATTTTTCCATGGATCTGGGGAGGGGTGGTTTGGGGATGATTCAAGCGCACTACATTTACTGTGCACTTTAGTTCTATTACTATTACTTCAGTTCCACCTCATATCGTCAGGCATTTAATCCTGGAAGTTGGGGATCCCCGTCTTAGGGGATAAAACAAAGGGTAGAACGTGTGCAGGGCTGAAGCCCCTCATTCCCGGTCTTCAGCATCTTGTTTTGTTTCTCCCACCTCTGAGAGAAGAGGCCCTGGAAGGGGTTCCTGGCCAGGTCGGGTTAGGAGAAGGGCCAACCTTGGAGCTGCTCTCTGAGGGACGCGCTGATGCTCTGCCTGCAAACCCTCTGTAATAGCAGCCAATGCTGATGAGAATAAATGATCACAGCTCTTGGCCTTTGAAAGGATACCAGGGTGACCAAACAGAAGTGGTGTCTGATCGGTTAGACTAATTCAGTCACAACAGCTACCATATTTGATTTGGAAAAAGAGCCAAGAAAATTATCAGCCAGTTAGCATCTGAATGTAAATGCTGATCTAGTTTACTCATTTGTACTAGGATCATGACACAGCTAAAAAACATTCCTCTGTTGTGACTAAGCCATGTGGATAACAACATCTAATATGGACTTAGAGTTTACAAACGGAAATTAACCTTACAACAGCATGTTCGATATTGTTTTACGTTTAACTTATTGGGACATGGATACTCAGCTAAGCCTTGTGGTCCCACAGTTACTCAAGTCTTCTAGTCATTGAAACATGCTTACTTGCTCTATACTAAAGATCTCTTTTCAGAGATCATCTTCACTCTTCCTTGTCCCTTGGCTTGATGACTTGTCATTTTCCAAAATAAAATAGTAGCAGTATCTTACTATTTGTAATTCTTGAAGATCTCTTGAAATAATATTAGATATAAACTACTTATAATCTGAGGGAAATATGGTTATCTTTGAGCTAGAGAAAAGAGAATTTGTACTTAACCGTTTCTTGAAAGGGGAAGGTATAATCATATTCTCTTTAGGAATGAATTTTTTAGGAATGATATCCACAATCACAGGGCAGGGGTAGATATGTAAAAAACAGTTTATTTGTTTATTCTCCATTGTCTGAAGAAATGTTAATTAAAGTGCAGGGCAATTCTTTTCCTACTGTCAATGAATTTGTAGATACATTTGATAAGGAAATAAGAAATTCAAACAGCACTATTTAAGTTTTGACAGCATGGATTGATTTACCATGAATAAAGACAAACTCACTATTCTTTCTTTAAGGGGAGTGAAATTTGTTTGTTGCACAGAAAAGGTCAGTAGGAAAACTGGGAACACAGACACAGGGATTAATGTTGTCAGTAATGGGTTGGGTCTCTGTCCTTCCGACTGACTTCCTCTCTGCAGTTGCTACTTGCAACTAGCTCTGTCCTTGACTGGCCCTGAAGTCCTTTGTGTGGATGGAACCAAGTCACCCTGTTTTGGAAACTAGTTTCAGAAGTTGAATCTCTGGACTTCCCTGGTGGTCCAGCGGCTAGGACTCTGCACCCCCAATGCAGGGGCCCTAGGTTCGATCCCACATGCTGCAATTAAGAGTTCACATTTTGCAACTAAAGATCTCTCATGCACAAGGAAGATGGAAAATTTTGAGGGCTGCAACTAAGACCCGGCACAGCCAAATAAATAAATAAATACATATTTTAAAGTGGTTGCATCTCTTGTCTCATGGTGGTTCTCAGTCTAACGTCCTTGACCAATACTAAGTCTTATCCGTGCATGGCGTAGTTGCTGGACTCTGTGCTTCATACTACTGGGAAATTCCATGGACAGAGGAGCCTGGGAAGATTCCCAGGAGAAGGAAATGGCAACCAACTCCAGTACTCTTACCTGAAGAATCCCATGGACCGAGGAACGTGATGCTCTACAGTCCATGGGGTCACAAAGAGTCAGACTTGACTGAGCAACTAAACCACCACCACCATGCTTCATAGGTAAAAATTTGTGCTGCCCTTGGGCCCTCCTACTAAGTTGTCTGTGTGCCTGGATACCAACTAGAATTGGAAAAGCAGTCAAGACACACTAAAGAGTCCAGCTCTAGCACAGGAATTCTCAGACATAGAAGGGCACTTTCATGTTTATCTTCCTACCCCAGGATTTCTGGTCATCACCTCCATACACTTTTTTTTTCTGTACACAGGATAAGGCGATGACTTTTTACTTGGTAAAGTCTGTAATATTGAAAAGTTGTCGCAGAGCACAGATCCATCTGACAGTGAATCAATAGTGATTATTAGAGCACCCAGCTATCTTATCGGCTATGTCGTTGCAAATAAGAACACTTGATGCCTTGTACACAGCAGTCATCGTTGGCAGATTACCTCCAACTCTAACACACAGACACAAAGAGAAACAAAGTTTTCCTAAACTGTAAAACACTGTTCTCTTGATTCTTCCTTCCAATTTCTCACTCAGTTCCAATGTGATTTTGATTACTTCAGAGCATGGACCAAGATAGATAGCTAGACACTAAGGAAAAAATAACAAATGACAGATTATGAAAAAAAAAATCATAAGACATTTTTGAGAGATGTAGCAAAAAAAAAAATTCTAGTAAAATGTCCTGAAATACCTAAGTACGGTAATTATGTGGCAAGTAAATGGGGCAAAAGCAAGAAACTCCATGCCATAAAAGCAAGAAACTCCATGCCATGTTCTCTGACTGAAGAATAAATGACCATTTATCTACTTGTGGTGAGTTGAGTGATGCCTGTGTGTGCTCTGAGCTTAATTGCTCAGTTATGTCTGACTCTTTGCGACCCCTTTGACTGTAGCCCACCAGGCTCCTTATTCATGGGATTCTCCAGGCAAGAATACTGGAGTGGGTTGCCATGCCCGCCTCCGGGGATCTTCCTGAACCAGGAACTGAACTCGCGTCTTTTGTGTCTCCTGCATTGGCAGGCGGGTTCTTTACCACTAGCACCACCTAAGCACCCATTTCACTTCACTATGCACTTAAGTAATGCACCACTCTCCCAAAGATATCTGCTTCCTAAAACCTGGAATCTGAAGCTTAGCTTTTTTGGGGAAAAAAAAAAGATCTTAAAGATGTGGCTAAGAATTCTGAAATCAGGAGTTGTCCTGCATTAGCCAGAGGAGCCCTAAAGGCAATCACATGTACTCTTATGAGAGGTCGGCAGGTATGGAAGGTGATACGAAGACACCTCCACCGAGGAAGAGGTTAGAGTGACATGGTCACAAGTCAAGGAATACCAGTGGTTGCCAAAAGCTGGAAGAGACAAGGACCAGATTCTCCCCTAGAACCTCTGTGGGAGGCTCCCAATGTCTTGATTTCAGCACCGCAATACTGGTCTCAAATTTCTGTTCTCTGGAACTGTGATAGAATACATTTCTGTTATTATAAACCATCAACTTAAATGTTTGCAATCATTTGCTATAGTAACAATCTGCTGCTAAGTCACATCAGTCGTGTCCGACTCTGTGCGACCCCATAGACGGCAGCCCACCAGGCTCCCCCGTCCCTGGGATTCTCCAAGCAAGAACACTGGAGTGGGTTGCCATTTCCTTCTCCAATGCATGAAAGTGAAAAGTGAAAGTGAAGTTACTCAGTCGTGTCCGACTCTTAGCGACCCCAGGGACTGAAGCCCACCAGGCTCTTCCGCCCATGGGATTTTCCAGGCAAGAGTACTGGAGTGGGGTGCCATTGCCTTCTCTGATAGTAACAATAGGAAACTAATATTCTATCCATGAATCAGACAAAAGATGTTTTACTGAAACATGCCCAGTAGGCATTTATCACAGGTTGGTGGCACTCTTCAAAAAATAAAAATAAAAAATGCAATTCTTGAGTAGAATTTTCAGAATGGCTTTCTATCTTGGGTGTCTCCATTCCTTTTACTTCTCTTATTGAAAAAAAATGGAGAGTATTAATTTGTCTAAGCAGACGTGGCTGCTGATGTGGGGAAGAGGGAGAACAAGAGTTATTGATCCTGAGACTGCAAGGAAGTCAAGTCAGATGAGGTCAGGCATGATGAGTGAAGATAAAGTATCTTCTACATGTTGTACCAAGGATTAGGAGGGTTGAAATCTAATACTGATTTCCAGTGATTACTTGTGTCTTCCTGGGAAAATGACTCTGTTTCTCTAGGTCTCAGTCTCCCCATCTATGAAATGAGAGAGTCAATTAGACACACTCAGTAATTCCTTGAAGCCCTAACATGCTACAGCTTTATCCAGCCTAATAGAGTTGGAATTGAAAAAAAAAAAAAGTAACAAGCTCAGCATTATGTATAATTAAAGAACTTGTGGTCACTTGTATGTGTATCAGACATCTCATTATCCCCATCCCATATACATCACACATCAGGCATAGGAGTGTGGTGTCTGTGTGTGTGTGCGTGTGTGTGTGTGTAAAATTCCTCTATCCATTTAAAAACTTCTGGATGAAATGATATAACACAGAGTCAATACATTTATCAATCTTCTTTGTAACTCTTCTCATTTGGTCATTATTTGAGACATATTACACTATAACTGTTAGTTTACACATCCATCTCTTGTTCAGGCTCTAAGTAGTGTCCGACTCTTTATGACCCCATGGATTGCAGCATGCCAGGCTCCCCTATCCTTCACCATCTCCCAGAGTTTGCTCAAATTCATGTCCATTGAGTCAGTGATGCTGTCTAACCATCTCATCCTCTGTCGCTCCCTTCTCTTTTTGCCTTCAGTCTTTCTCAGCATCACAGTCTTTTCCAATGAGTGACTCTTTCCATCAGGTGGCTCAAGTATTGGAGCTTCAGCATCAGTCCTTCCAATGAATATTCATGGTTAATTTCCTTTAGGATTGACTGGTTGGATCTCCTTGCAGTCCAAAGGACCCTCAAGAGTCTTCTCCAGCACCACAATTTGAAAACATACGTCTGTCTCTAGCTCTAAACACTAATCTTCCTGAGAGAAGGAACTGAATCTTATTCATTACCGAATCCCCAGGATCCAGCATTTAAATGTCAATAAATATTTGTTGGCTAGACATGACTGACTAGCTGGTCTTGCCTCCATGACAGGATATCAAAATGCTCATATGCAGTCAGATGGAAGGTCCCAATAAGGTTGTAGCATTAAAACAAACAAACAAAAAACATAACTTGCATCTCCTATCCATAGTGGACAGTACCATCCATAAAGCATCTGCTGCTGCTAGGTCTGTTCAGTCGTGTCCAACTCTTTGCGACTCCATGGACTGTAGCCCGCCAGGCTCCTCTGTCCATAAGACTCTCCAGGTAAGAATACTGGAGTGGGTAGCCATTTCCTTCCCCACCATAAAGCATCTTACCCAGGCTCTTTTTCATACCTTGAAGACTTTATCATATTTTCTTTGGGGAGAAAACTTTATGTGCTTTATCAGAGGTTTGCCTTTTTAGAACATTATTTATCTCTCTAAGGCACCATTAAATTGTTAATTGAAATAAAAGAGACAATTTGTAACGGGGACTTGAAGAAGTGGTAATTAGAAACAAGTGCTCTATTGCGATGGAATGCTTTTCCTTATTATTAGCTTGCCTATCGATTCTTTTTAAATTACACTGTTTGGCAGATGAACTTCAGGTATTTTTCCACTGAAAAATGGCAGCGAAGAAAATTGCCAAGCAAGGTGACAGTAGGTAAAGAAATGAGTATTTGACTGTCCATGGGGTCACAAAGAATCAAACTGAGTGATAAAAATAAAAAAAAAAAAATGAGTATTTGGTTGGGTTACATTCATTTCATGATTTTTCTCGCTATTTTTTTTAAAAGAATTAATCCAACTTGTGAGGAAGAAAATGTGCTGCGTTATATAAACTCCACTCTACCGGAGAAAATTAGCCTGCAGACACAATGCTCTCAAGCCCTGGATTAAGTTTGATTTGTACAAGGATACTCTTTAACATTCCTGGTTTAAAAAAACAATCCAGTAGAAGGTCCTTAATTTATAGCATCTTTAGGAGAAAGCACTGATACCAAACTAACAATAAATTAACAATATTCCACTCAGATTTTTTTGCTGTTCACTCAATTGTGTCCGATTCTTTGCGACCCCACGGACTGCAGCACTCCACTCAGACAGGAGACCTTGTATTTACTCTGAACTTCCTCTGCCACTGTGAACCAAGATGTCAGATGTTTTATTTCTTTTGAGGCTGACCTGGGTGCTGCTGGGGTCATGGCATCCTTTCCACATCCTCAGGCAAGTCATTCAAAGGACAACTATAGTTTGCAGTATAGGATCTTTTTCATTACACTCTTGACACATCATCTATAAACCATATACCCAAATGAGTTATAGTTCAGTTCAGTCGCTCAGTTGTGTCCAATTCTTTGTGACCCCATAGTCTGCAGCACGCCAGGCTTCCCTGTCCATCATCAACTCCCAGAGCTTGCTCAAACTCATGCCCGTCGAGTCAGAGATGCCATCCACCCATCTCATCCTCTGTCGGCCCCTTCTCCTCCTGCCTTCAATCTTTCCCATCAGGATCTTTTCCAGTGAGTCAGTTCTTTTCATGAGGTGGCCAAAGTATTGGAGCTTCAGGTTCAGCATAAGTCCTTCCAATGAATATTCAGGACTGATTTCACTTAGCTAGATATACTTTAACTAATGTGTCAGATTTCTTTCCTTCCAAATCAGTTTTTATAGTTCTGTTAAATTTGGTCCCTGTAAATAAGTAAGTAACAGTTACTTACGTACTTAGTAAGGAAGTTGTGTCCTTACTAACTGGTCTGTGGGTGCAAACAAATCAATTCTAAACTATTCCTTCTCAGCACCGGACCCTCTTTTTTGTTGTTATTAGACTGCTTTCTCTGTGCTCTGGTCGCAACACCCCTCTTGCTAAACCATCTTCATCACTTCTCTGCTCTTCACTCTGCAATTGCTTTTTAAAGATCTCTTAATGTCTGTTTGTTCTAAATGCCATCTTTCTCTGGTTCCGCTAACTAGGCTATAGAGTATATTTCTGTTAGCTCACAGCTTATTATTAAATGATTATTCCCCAATTTCTATACCATATCATGAGAGAGGAATAGTGAAAAAAAATTCCAAAACTCTTATCATGGGGCTGGGATTTTTAAAATATTCACCAGCTTTAGCAGAATATGAATAAAGCTGCATGTAGAAGAACATGCAGAATTGCATGTAGCTCTTGACTTCTCTTACCCAGGGCACTATTTTGGATGGTGTCTCAAAAGAGTTGAGAAATCCCAGCCAGAGTTTCCTGGGGAATTCAGACCCCATGAGAAACTTATCATAATTAGTTAAAAATTGCAGGATAATTTATGATGTTAACATTTATTCATTCACCCCCTCATCAGCCACTCCAGACTTCAAAACAAAAGCCAACCAACTACTAGCCAAAATTTCCCCAAATGGTATAGCCACGTTCTGTTTCCCAAGTCTTACTTTCATGCAATGGAAAGTGTTGTAATGCTACCAAGGGCACACTTCTCTTGGGGCAGACCCAAGGAAGCAAGTAAGGGAAGAACAGAGTGGTGTGGCTTTGGGAAGTCAGAATCTTCCAAGATTTTTCATTTGCTTTCCTACCTACCTACTACCCTGGGGATTAGCTTCTTGAAGAGTAGAGGAGATTAATGGCCACATTGATGTTATCCCCTGATTTAAGTTACAGGGCATGAGCCACCAGACCTCTGGGCCCAGGGTCACTCACCAGTTTATATCACTGTGAGTTGGTCCTGGCATATTAAAAAAAAAAAAAAAAAACCAAAAAAAAAAACAGAGGAAATGCCACTTATTCAATAGAACAAGACAAAGTGGAATAAAGAAGAAAGTAAATTATGGTGGAGACAGGATGCTCTTGGAAAGAAGCAGGTAGATGGACCTCGGATCTTGATGGCTAAGATCCATCTTGGGTCTTAAATGGAACAGATTGCTCTTCCTCTAGGGAAAACCAAGAGTAAATAAATCACTTGGTCTCCCTTCAGCTCCCTTCATTCTCTGCATACTTAAAGTGCTTATCTGATCTTGCTTCTGAATTCCTAGATTCACCTGGGTGACTTCCTCTTTGATTGCTACCAAAGTTATCTCCCTTAATGCAAATCGACAGACTAAAAGCCATAAGCATTTTCAGAATAAATCAGGATAGACATAACTAAATAATACAGTGAGAGACTTTATAAAGAAAATGCAATATCTAGGTCAAATCAAAGTCACACAACACGGCTTCCCTGGTGGCTCCGTGAATCCACCTGTCAGATCCCTGGTCCGGAAGGATCCCACATGCTGAGGAGCAAGTAAGGCCATGGGCCACAACCACTGAGCCTCTGCTCTAGAGTCCCTGGAACAGCAACTACTGAGCCTGCAGGCTGAAACTACCGCAGCCTGTGCTCTGCAACAAGAGAAGGCACCACGATGAGAAGCCCAAACAGCACACCAGAGAGCAGAGCCCGTTGGCCACAGCTAGAGAGAAGCCCATGCGGCAGTGAAGACCCAGCACAGCCGAAAATAAATGAGTGAAATACAATTATCTTTTTTAAAAAGTCACTCAGCAGATGAATGGATAAGAAAGCAGTGGTACATATACACAATGGAGTATTACTCAGCCATTAAAAAGAATACATTTGAATCAGTTCTAATGAGGTGGATGAAACTGGAGCCAATTATATAGAGTGAAGCAAGCCAGAAAGAAAAACACCAATACGGTATACTAATGCATATATATGGAATTTAGAAAGATGGTAATGATAACCCTGTATGCGAGACAGCAAAAGAGACACAGATGTGTAGAACAGACTTTTGGACTCTGTGGGAGAAGGAGAGGGTGGGATGATTTGGGAGAATGGCATTGAAACATGTATAATATCATATATAAAACGAGTCGCCAGCCCAGGTTCAATGCATGATACTGGATGCTTGGGGCTGGTGCACTGGGATGACCCAGAGGGATGGTATGGGGAGGGAGAAGGGAGAGGGATTCAGGATGGGGAACACGTGTATACCTGTGGCGGATACATGTTGATGTATGGCAAAACCAATACAATATTGTAAAGTAATTAACCTCCAATTAAAATAAATAAATTTATTTTTTAAAAAAAGTCACTCAAAGGAACAAGAATTTATTTTGTTGTAACCACTTGCCTCCAAATAGATTTTGATTACTTTGATTACCAACAAGGGTGTTTGGCAAAGAAAGCCAGCTTGGGGCGTGCAGTCACAGTCCTAGGTTCTTCTGGGTTGGCTACACAAGCTTTGTGACCACAGGCAAATCATTTCACCTCTCTGTGTCTTTCCTCTGTTTTCTCATCTGTAAAACATGGATAATAATGCATGTCCTACACTGATTTGTGTAGGACATACAGCTCATAACACTAATCATATTGACAAAATTTTTTTAAAAATGAGATGTACCACAGCAAAATCATCCTAATTCAGTCCTCTTCCCTGTTCCTTTATATCTAGGGTAAAGTCGCAGAGTGTTTAGATAGCTGACCTGATACCTGAAAATCTTTCTAGAAGGCTGTCTCATTTAAGAAGAAAGCAAAATTAAAAAACAAATTAAAAGTTCTTCAGGCATAACTTTCCTTGGAGGTGAAATAAAGCCAGGACCCTGAGACTAGCTGATGTGGCTGTGGGATTATTTTTGGAAGGAGTGGGGAGGTCACACAGGAAATGAAGAGGAAGGCTATGGTTTTAGTTGTTTGCAGTCAGCTCCTCCGTTGGGGTCAATTGTGGGAGCTGCAGGGAATTAAATCTGAGATGGGTGCCTTGGACCTTGAACCTGGAAAGTGCTGTCTGACTAGCCACCATTCTTTTGTGTGTTACACAGCCACTTTCACTGGAGGGATTAAAAAGTATTTATGTTATTATATGATATTCTCTTTTTCTGATTTACATCACTCTTATGACAGTCTCTGGATCTGTCCACATCTCTGCAAATGGCACAGTTGTGTTCCTTTTGTTGGCTCAGTAATATTCCAATGTATATAGGCACCACATCTTCTTTATCCTAAATGATGGACATTTAGGTTGCTTCCATGTTCTGGCTATTGTAAAGAGTGCTGCAATGAACATTAGGGTGCATGTATCTTTTGAAATTATGGTTTTCTCCAGATATATGCCCAGGAAGGGGATTGCTGGGTCATATAGTAGTTTTTAGTTTTTTTTTTTAAGGAATCTCCACACTGTTCTCCATAGTGGCTTATCAATTTACATACCCACCAACACTGTAAGAGGGTTTCCTCTTCTCCATACCCTCTCCAGCATTTACTGTTTGTAGATATGTTGATGATGACTGGGACAGATGTTTATGAGACTCACTGTGGTAGTCACACCATAATATATGCAGACATCAAATTATGAGAGTATACCCGAAACTAACACAATATTGTATATCAACTATATTCCAATAATGAAAAAGAATTTCTCTTTCAAAAGAAAACTATTTATGTCCTTTTTCTTTGTTGTTGTTGAGTCACTCAGTTGTATCTGACTCCATGGACTGTAGCCTGCCAGGCTCCTCTGCCCATAGGATTCTCCAGGCAAGAATACTGGAGGGGGTTGCCATTTCCTCTTCTGGGGGATCTTCCAGACCTAGGGATGCAGGTCTCCCCCACTGGCAGGCATATTCTTTACCACTTCAATCATCTGGGAAGCCCCCCCTTTCTCTTAGTATTTGCCAGATTTGCCAGAGGAAATGCCTGGATGCTTTCAATTTCTAAAAGGCTAAACAAAAGTAAAGGCAGAAAGATAGGCTGGAGGTAGCATTGTTTTCCTTTCCTCACTGACAAATGCAAATATGCCTACTGGATCCCTAGGTGTTCCAACTTCTGAACACCACCCTGCAAACAGTCTTACTATGGACAAGTAGGATTTGTCTAGCCAAGGACTGGTATGATTTGCTAAATGACTGGGGCACATAGAGATGTCTGTTTTGATTCAGCCAAAGTGGCCACATTTTTCATTTTAAATTAAGAAAATTGACTGAACTTGCTTGTTGGGTAAGGATAGGGTCAGGATTTGAATGCAGTTTGGTCCAACTGGCAGAGCCAGTTAAGTATGTCACCTCTCCACCCTGAGGCAGTGCAGTGATTCACATCCGCCAGCACTTATTTGAGCCTGAAAGAGTTTGAAATGACTGAGAAGTGAGAGAAGGAATACCTCATTTCCGATTTCATTCATGAGGTTTCTTCTCCCTTATAGGCTGTGAAACCTTTACTGTCCCCATTACTGACACTCATGAAACATATGGGTTCACTTGGCTGTCACAGACGGAGCTCTATTTGCATTTGTTAAATGGTAAGTGGAAATTTGTCATGAGGACTTTTGGAAAGTGAGCATGGAAAATAACAAGAAGGAAAACATCCTCTGAAAATTTAAGCAATTTACAGAGTATGAATGTGCTTTCTTAGAAACTCTGGGGTCTTAAAGTTTTTAATACTTTTAACTCAACAAACATATAGCGCTTAGTGTGTGCTGATACTGTGAGCGCTTTACAATGATCAACCTTTCAGTTCTTATGAGAACTTGTGAGATAGATACAATTATTTTTTCTATTAATATTTTGCAAATGAGGGAGTGGAGCCACACAGAGGGTATATGACTTCCGTCCAAAGTCACAAATCTAATTAGTGGAAAAACTAGGATTTAAACCCAGGTTCCTGCACCAGAATCCATGAGCCTTCAGCTCTGGAAAGCTTCTAAAGGGAATGGCTGGAACAGACATGATGTAAACAGGCAGTAAGGCGCCTAAACATTATGAACCTGAATGCTTTCCCCTTGGATCATCAGCTTTTTATTAGCCACATGTAAAAATATTTTCAAAGCATTAAACTTAGAAGTCTGGCATTTAACAGATTCCTATTTTAAAAGGAACTGAAAATATTTTTAATTAGTGAGGCTATGCAGAGACAGTATTTTGCCAACAAAGGTCCGTCTAATCAAGGCTATGGTTTTTCCAGTGGTCATGTATGAATGTGAGAGTTGGACTGTGAAGAAGGCTGAGCACCGAAGAATTGACGCTTTTGAACTGTAGTGTTGGAGAAGACTCTTGAGAGTCCCTTGGACTGCAAGGAGATCCAACCAGTCCATTCTGAAGGAGATCAGCCCTGGGATTTCTTTGGAAGGAATGATGCTAAAGCTGAAGCTCCAGTACTTTGGCCACCTCATGCGAAGAGTTGACTCATTGGAAAAGACTCTGATGCTGGGAGGGATTGGGGGCAGGAGGAGAAGGGGACGACAGAGGATGAGATGGCTGGATGGCATCACTGACTCGATGGACATGAGTCTGAGTGAACTCTGGGAGTTGGTGATGGACAGAGAGGCCTGGCGTGCTGTGATTCATGTGGTCGCAAAGAGTGGGATACGACTGAGCGATTGAACTAAACTGAACTGATGCAGGAGGAGGAAGGCCTCTGTGCATTCTTGTTGGGACCAACCCTGCCTCAGTCTGAGCACTAGGGCCTGGAGACAGTTTACTAATCCCTATGTGTCTGTAGGAACAGCACATGCTTGAGACATGGTGGGTCTCAGGGCTGAATGAATAAATGCCACTCCTTATCCTTTCACTCCACAATGGGGGCTTGACTCAAGTCTTGGGGGAAGGCTTTGTCCTGCCAGCACTAGATACTGAGATACCACCTTCAGTCTTCCTTGGAACTTTTCAACTTCAGCCCTGCTTCATTGTGATCTTTCCTTCATGAGGTTTTTTATCAGTTCCACCTTGTGGTTTCACCCCATATTTGTGGTCCTCTACTTTCTAATCGTTTAATTAACATGTATCTTATTTAACTTACATCTCTTTAGCAACCACCGTGAACACTCCAGCTACAGTTTCATGTTAACCCTCACAGAACTACAGAAAACCAAGTCATCTCAATTTATGTCATGCACAAACAACTGTGCCAATCAAATGTCCCAAGAACTATATAAGAGGATTCATTCGTTTCCTATTGGTGACTTAAAACAACCTCTCATCACATCTTCTCACTTTCTCTTCTGGTCAAATCTCCCTCTGCCTCCCTTATTTAAGGACACTTATATTATGCTTAAGGCCCCTCTGGATAATTCAGGATAACTTCTCCATCTCAAGATCCTTAATCAATTTGCAAAGTTCCTCTGGTGTATGAAGTTATCACTCCCAGGTTCCAGATATCTTTGGGGCCATTATTCAGCCTGCTATGCTGCTGCTGCTGCTAAGTTGCTTCAGTCGTGTCCAACTCTGTGAGACCCCATAGACGGCAGCCCACCAGGCTCCCCCATCCCTGAGATTCTCCAGGCAAGAACACTGGAGTGGGTTGCCATTTCCTTATCCTACTATAGATGTCCAAATAAACTTTATTACATTTCTTTTTTTTTAATTTATTTATTTATTTTTAATTTTTACTTTACAATTCTGTATTGGTTTTGGCATAGATTGACATGAATCCACCACAGGTGTACATGCGTTCCCAAACATGAGCCCCCCTCGCACCCCCCTCCCCACAACATCTCTCTGGGTCATCCCCGCGCGTCAGCCCCAAGCGTGTCATATCCTGCATCAGACATAGACTGGCACTTCGACCCTTACATGATATTATACATGTTTCAATGCCATTCTCCCAAATCATCACATCCTCTCCCTCTCCCTCTGAATCCAAAAGTCCGCTATACACATCTGTGTCTTTTCTGCTGTCCCGCATACAGGGTCATCATCGCCATCTTCCCAAATTCCATATATATGTGTTAGTATACTGCATTGGTGTCTCTCTCCCTGGCTCACTTCACTCTGCATAACCGGCTCCAGCCCCATCCATCTCATCAGAACTGACCCAAATGTATTCCCTTTAATGGCTGAGTAATACTCCATTGTGTATATGTACCACAGCTTTCTTATCCATTCATCTACTGATGGACATCTAGGTTGTTTCCATGTCCTGGCTATTATAAACAGTGCTGCAATGAACATTGGGGTACATGTGTCTCTTTCAATTCTGGTTTCCTCTGTGTGTATGCCCAACAGTGGGATTGCTGGGTCATAAGGCATTTCTATTTGCAATTTTTTAAGGAATCTCCACACTGTTCTCCATAGTGGCTGTACTAGTTTGCATTCCCACCAACAGTGTAGGAGGGTTCCCTTCTCTCCACATCCTCTCCAGCATTTATTGCTTGCAGATTTTTGGATCGCAGACATTCTGACTGGTGTGAAGTGGTACCTCATTGTGGTTTTGATTTGCATTTCTCTAATAATGAGTGATGTTGAGCATCTTTTCATGTGTTTGTTGGCCATCCGTATGTCTTCTTTGGAGAAATGTCTATTTAGTTCTTTGGCCCATTTTTTGATTGGGTCGTTTATTTTTCTGGAATTGAGCTGCAGGAGTTGCTTGTATATTTTTGAGATTAGTTGTTTGTCAGTTGCTTCATTTGCTATTATTTTCTCCCATTCGGAAGGCTGTCTTTTCACTTTGCTTATGTTTTCCTTTGTTGTGCAGAAGCTTTTAATTTTAATTAGATCCCATTTGTTTATTTTTGCTTTTATTTCCAGAATTCTGGGAGGTGGATCATAGAGGATCCTGCTGTGGTTTATGTTGGAGAGTGTTTTGCCTATGTTCTCCTCTAAGAGTTTTATAGTTTCTGGTCTTACATTTAGATCTTTAATCCATTTTGAGTTTATCTTTGTGTGCGGTGTTAGAAAGTGATCTAGTTTCATTCTTTTACAAGTGGTTGACCAGTTTTCCCAGCACCACTTGTTAAAGAGATTGTCTTTACTTCATTGTATATTCTTGCCTCCTTTGTCAAAGATAAGGTGTCCATATGTATGTGGATTTATCTCTGGGCTTTCTATTTTGTTCCATTGATCTATATGTCTGTCTTTGTGCCAATACCATACTGTCTACATTTCTAAGAGTCAGATACCCATTTTTATGCTCAGTGGACAAACCAAAAACACAAAATATCAACAGATGTTAAATCTACACAGTCAAATGATAAAGAGGTCAATAATGTGTTTCTTCTTTTCAGTAAAACAAATAGTCTGAATGTAGTTAAACACGTCATAGTTGAAGGAGCCTTTTTATTTTCAGTACAATTCTAAAGAAAATTACAAAATGACAGTATGACTGCAATTCTCTATTTTAAACAAAAATTTTGGAGATATCCAAGTCATTATGAAATTTCAAAATTTCCTTCTGGAAAAAAAAAAAGTCTCTTGACCTTTAGGTTATTTCTTAGAAAGTACGGTGGTTTTAAACATGTCCATAAATTTCAAAGTTCCTCCCTTCAAACGTTCCTTCTTTTCTCTCTCCTTGAACTTTGGGGGAGCTTTGTGACTACATCAAAACAAATGAAATACAGCAGAAGTGACTTTCCATGACTTCCAAGATTAGGTAGGAAAAATCTGTGTTCAGTTCAGTCACTCAGTCGTGTCTGACTCTTTGCAACCCCATGGACCAAAGCACACCGGGCTTTCCTGTCCATTACTAACTCCCAGAGCTTCCTCAAACTCATGTCCATTGAGTGATTGATGCCATCCAACCATCTTATCCTCTGTCATCCCCTTCTCCTCCCACCTTCAATCTTTCCCAGCATTAGGATCTTTTCAAATGAGTGAGTTCTTCGCATCAGGTGGCCAAAGTATTGGAGTTTGAGCTTCAGCATCAGTCCTTCCAGTGAATACCCGGGACTGATCTCCTTTAGGATGGACTGGTTGGATCTCCTTGCAGTCCAAGGGACTCTCAAGAGTCTTCTCCAACACCACAGTTCAAAAGCATCAATTCTTCGGTGCTCAGCCTTCTTCACAGTCCAACTCTCACATCCATACATGACCAGTGGAAAAACCATAGCCTTGACTAGACAGACCTTTGTTGGCAAAGTAGTGTCTCTATGTTTTAATATGCTGTCTAGGTTGGTCAAGCTTTTCTTCCAAGGAGCAAGCGTCTTTTAATTTCATGGCAGCAGTCACCATCTGCAGTGAGTTTGGAGCCCCCCCCCCCCAAATAAAGTCTCTCACTGTTTCCATTGTTTCCCCCTCTATTTGCCCTGCAGTGATGGGACCCAATGCCATGATCTTAGTTTTCTGAATGTTGAGTTTTAAGCCAACTTTTTCACTCTCCTCTTTCACTTTCATCAAGAGGCTCTTTAGTTCTTTGCTTTCTGCCATAAGAGTGGTATCCTCTGCATATCTGAGGTTATTGATATTTCTCCAAGCAGTCTTGATTCCAGCCTGTGTTTTATCCAGTCCAGCATTTCTTGTGATGTACTCCGCATATAAGTTAAATAAGCAGGGTGACAATATACAGCCTTGACATACTCCTTTCCCAATTTGGAACCAGTTTGTTATTCCATGTCCAATTTAACTGTTGCTTCTTGATCTGGATACAGATTTCACCGGAGGCAGGTCAGGTGGTCTGGTATTCCCATCTCTTTCAGAATTTTGTACACTTTGTTGTGATTCACAGTTAAAGGCTTTGGCATAGTCAATAAAACAGAAATAGATGTTTTTCTATAACTCTCTTGCTTTTTCGATGATCCAGCAGATTTTGGCAATTTGATCTCTGGTTTTCTGCCTTTTCTAAAAGCAGCTTGAATATCTGGAAATTCATGGTTCATGTACTGTTGAAGCCTAGCTTGGAGAATTTTGAGCATTAATTTGCTAGTGTGTGAGATGGGTGCAATTGTGTGGTAGTTTGAACATTTTTTGGCATTGTCTTTCTTTGGGATTGGAATGAAAACCGACCTTTTCCAGTCCTGTGGCCACTGCTGAGTTTTCCAGATTTGCTGGCATATTGAGTGCAGCACTTTCACAGCATCATCTTTCAGGATTTGAAATAGCTCAACTGGAATGCCATCACCTCTATTAGTTTTGTTCATAGTGATGCTTCCTAAGGCCCACTTGACTTCACCTTCCAGGATGTCTGGCTCTAGGTGAGTGATCACACCATCGTAGTTATCTGGGTCAGGAAGGTCTTTTTTGTATAGTTCTTCTGTGCATTCTTACCACCTCTTCTTAATATCTTCTGCTTCTGTTAGGTCCATACCATTTCTGTCCTTTATAGTGCCCATCTTTGCATAAAATATTCCCTTGGTTATCTCTACTTTTCTTGAAAAAATCTCTTGTCTTTCCCAGTCTAATATTTTCCTCTATTTCTTCGCATTGATCACTGAAGAATGCTTTCTTCTCTCTCCCTTAGGAACTCTGCATTCAAATGCAGAGGTCAAATGCTATTCTTTGGAACTCTGCATTCAAATGGATATATCTTTCCTTTTCTCAGCTATTTGTAAGGCCTCCTCAGACAACCATTTTGCCTTTTTGCATTTCTTTTGTTGGGGGATGGTCTTGATCACTGCCTCTTGTATAATGTCACAAACCTCCATCCATATTTCTTCAGGCACTCTATCAGATCTAATCCCTTGAATCTATTTGTCACTTCCACTGTAAAATCATAAGGGATTTGATTTAGATCATATCTATATGGCTTAATGGGTTTCCCTATTTTCTTCAATTTACATTTGAATTTGGCAGTAAAGAGTTCATTATCTGAACCACAGTCAGCTCCCGTTCTTGTTTTTGCTGACTGTATAGAGTTTCTCCATCTTTGGCTGCAAAGAATATAATCAATCTGATTTCAGTATTGACCATCTGTAATGTTCATGTGTAGAGTCTTCTCTTGTGTTGTTGGGAGAGGGTGCTTACTATGACCAGTGCATTCTCTTGGCAAAACTCTGTTAGCCTTTGCCCTGCTTCATTCCGTATTCCAAGGCCAAATTTGCCTGTTACTCCAGGTGTTTCCTGACTTCCTGCTTTTGCATTCCAGTCCCCTATAATGAAAAGGACATCTTTTATGGATGCTAGATCTAGAAGGTCTTGTAGGTCTTCATAGAACTGTTCAACATAGACTTGGATTATCATGATATTGAATGGTTTGCATTGGAAATGAACAGAGATCATTCTGTCATTTTTGAAACTGCATCCAAGTACTGCATTTTGGACTCTTGTTGACTGTGATGGCTATTCCATTTCTTCTAAGGGATTCTTGCCCACAGTAGATAATAATGGTCATCTGAGTTAAATTCACCCATTCCATTTTAGTTCGCTGATTCCTAGAATATCGACGTTCACTCTCGCCATCTCCTGTTTGACCACTTCCAATTTGCCTTGATTCATGGACCTAAGATTCCAGGTTCCTATGCAATATTGCTCTTTACAGCATCGGACCTTGCTTCCATCACCAGTCGCATCCACAACTGGGTGGTGTTTTGTTTTGGCCCCGTCTCTTCACTCTTTCTGGAGTTACTTCTCCACTGATCTCCAGTAGCATATTGGGCACCTACCGACCTGGGCGTCTTTCAGTGTCATATCCTTTTGCCTTTTCATGTTGTTCATGGCATTCTCAAGGCAAGAATACTGAAGTGGTTTGCAGTTCCTTTCTCCAGTGGACCATGTTTTGTCAAATACTCCAGTTTTTTCCCCTGGGATGCTCACTTTCAAGCCCTGAGCTGCCATTTTAAGAGTGTCACTAACCTGAAGGTGCCATTTTTTCAGAGATTCTGTGGAAAGACTCCTGAAATGGAAAGAAATTCTGGAGGAGCTGCAGTGTTCCTGTCCCAGCTGGCAAGTCTCCACCTCCAGCCCCAAGTCCTTTCTTCCAGAGGAGGCCTCACATATACCAGGCCAGCTGTCTGCAACCTAGGGCCGCAGGCTAAGTCCAGCCCACACCTAATTTTTTTTAAGTAAAGTTTTATAGGAATGCAGCCATCCTCTTTCTTTTATGTATTATCTGTGGCTGTTTCAGTGCTCTAATGGCTGAGGTGAGTTGTGACAGTGACTATTGGATTTGCAAAGTCCAGAATATTTACTGTTAATATTTGGCCTTTTACAGAAAACACTTGCCAATCCCTGTTGTGGAGTATAGACAAACTTACCTGACTGTGGTGTATCCAAACTTCCAACCCACAACATCTATGAGCATAATAAATGCTTGTTGTATACCAGTAAGATTTGGAATACTTTATCATGCAGTTTCAGATAACTGGCACAGAGTTAGGGTGATATCACTAAGACATTTCTTGGACTATTTTGGTTTTAAATTGTGTATAAACTCATTTCATATCACTGATTTTGGAAAAAAAAAAAGTTCCCTTCAGCTAGTAGCTAATTTCTTGGCTCCCTTTCCTGCAAACTCCTCTGAAGGGTGCATCTGCCTTTCTGCTCAGTTCATTCCAACCAGGTCGTTGGCTTTTACCCTTATCACTCTTCCAGAGTGCTATTATCAAGATCATAAAAAACATCTTACCAAAATCAAGGCGTTCAGTTTTCTCAGCCTCTCAAGAGGTTTTGTTTCTGTTCTTGTTTGTGTTTTTTTAATCTTGGTTGACCACCCTTTCCTTTCTTCTCTAAGTTTCCAGGATCCCCTCACATGCTTTAAGAGTTTCACCTGACAAGCCTTGGTGTGTCTTACCATCTCCTTTTTGCTCCTCCTCTTCCAGCAAGCTTCTAGTTGTTTCAGTCCTCCAGTGCTTGCTCCTGTATCCTCATTTTCTCCTTTCCTACTTTTATTATCAACTATTTCTATTGGTGACTGTATCCAGCTCTGTGGCTCCAAACCTTGAATATCCAAATGTCTACTGAAATTTCCATTGGACTATCTTAAGAAGTATGAAACTTCACATGGCCAAATATAACTCCTGAGTCTTGCTATAAAATCTACCCCTCTTAAAGTCTTCCTCATTATATGAAATGGCATCACTACCTACTCAACTTGTCAGGAAAATTTTCATCATCCTTGAGATTTCTCTCTCATAGAGATTTCATGTTTAACCCATCAGTAAGTCTCATGGCACCAATTTAAAAACATGTCCTAACACTCATCATGTCATCTTTAAGCCACCACCATTCTCTACCCTCAGATAGTATTTAAATTTGTGTTATTTCTTTATGTATGCAATATTTATCTTCATCACTACAATATAAGTTCCTTGGGAGTCCAGAAGAATGCTTGGAACACAAAATATCCTTAATAAATACTGTTTGACGAGCTGGCTAAATTAGAAAAGGAATTTAGCTAAAAAATTTCCTGAGAAGATAAAAAATGAATGAAGTCCCAAAGATACTATTAATTCTACAAGTGGCAAATAAGGAGTTTTTGAGGCCTTGGTTATGACATTCTACTTCTTGAATTAAGTGCAAATATTAGTTTATGAAATTATTATTTAAGTTTACAAACATGTCTTATAGCCTTTTGTATGTATAATGTTTCATAAAATGAAAAGCTGTGTTACAGAAGTTGGAAAACTAAGGCTATGCACCAAATGTAATCTGCAGCCCGCTTTTGTACAGCCTTTCAGCCCAGAAGAGTTTTTACATTTTAAAAGGTTATTAAAAAAGAAGAGGTGACAGAGATAGCATGTAGCCTACAAAGCCTAAAGTATTTACTATCTGGTTCTTTACAGAACATGTTTGCTGCTTTCATGAAATTACAGAGATTGGTAGTTGTTTTATTGTATTAGAAACTTTCAAAAATCCCCATATTTTAAGGTGAGGATTTGATGAAGAAGGTGATGAATAAGCAAGTGGCCTGAAGTTCTACAGACCTGATAAAGGCAATTCATAAAAAAACCCATAAATAATACAAGTGCTTCTAATTGACACAACCAAGGTCAATTAAATTTAATGCCAAAGGATATTAAGGAGGGACTAGTTGCTGAATATTAAAGATTTGAAAGAAGAAACATTTATGATTCAGTGTTCATTTAATATAAAATGTATGGCATACATTTTAGAATAATTTTCCATTTCTTAAGGGGTTTACAGATTTTTTAGTTTTTGTTCAGCTTGTAGATAAAATTTCGTATCTTAAGCTGAAATTCCTATTCCATCTCTCCAAATTGATGACTAATTAAAATATTAAGCATTAAAAATATTAAATTGATTACACGAGAGAAAAATTGTTAGATAAAGTACTTATGGAAACTGGATTAAAATGTTTGAGTTTGTATTGAATATTTACTAGCTATCAGTTCAGTTCATTTCAGTCGCTCAGTCGTGTCCAATTCTTTGTGACCCCATGAATCGCCAGGCCTCCCTGCCCATCACCAACACCCAGAGTTCACTCAGACTCACGGTGATTGAGTCTCTGATGCCATCCAGCCATCTCATCCTCTGTCGTCCCCTTCTTCTCCTGCCCCCAATCCCTCCCAGCATCAGAGTCTTTTCCAATGAGTCAACTCTTTGCATGAGGTGGCCAAAGTACTGGAGTTTCAGCTTCAGCATCATTCCCTCCAAAGAAATCCCAGGGCTGATCTCCTTCAGAATGGACTGGTTGGATCTCCTTGCAGTCCAAGGGACTCTCAAGAGTCTTCTCCAACACCACAGTCAAAAGCATCAATTCTTTGGCACTCAGCTTTCTTCACAGTCCAACTCTCACATCCATACATGACCACTGGAAAAACCATAGCCTTGACTAGATGAACCTTAGTCGGCAAAGTAATGTCTCTGTTTTGAATATGCTATCTAGGTTGGTCATAACTTTTCTTCCAAGGAGTAAGCGTCTTTTAATTTCATGGCTGCAATCACCATCTGCAGTGATTTTGGAGCCCCCCAAAATAAAGTCTGACACTGTTTCCACTGTTTGCCCCTCTATTTCTCATGAAGTGATAGGACCAGATGTCATGATCTTTGTTTTCTGAATGTTGAGCTTTAAGCCAACTTTTTCACTCTCCTCTTTCACTTGCATCAAGAGGCTTTTTAGTTCCTCTTCACTTTCTGCCATAAGGGTGGTGTCATCTGCATATCTGAGGTTATTGATATTTCTCCTGGCAATCTTGATTCCAGCTTGTGCCTCTTCCAGCCCAGTGTTTCTCATGATATACTCTGCATAGAAGTTAAATAATCAGGGTGACAATATACAGCCTTGACGTACTCCTTTTCCTATTTGGAACCAGTCTGCTGTTCCATGTCCAGTTCTAACTGTTGCTTCCTGACCTGCATATAGGTTTCTCAAGAGGCAGGTCCGGTGGTCTGGTATTCCCATCCCTTTCAGGATTGCCAAAGTTTTTATTACTGCTGCTATTAAAAGTGAACACCAAAATAGCCACTGCATTGGATGCAAATAAATGAATCTTTCAAGCAAACATTATTCCTTTTAATGAGTTTTATCTTGCCGTCTTGGATATTTACATCAAATATTAACTTTTAGATAATTCAGTGAACATAGCATGCTAACTTAAGAATTTGGGTAAGCTGAGAGGGGGTAGAGCTATATTTTTAAGATGCTTTTAGCTGTTATTCTAAGCCTATGGCATTTTTTTCTTTCAAGTTAAATGCACAAATGTAAACAAATATATTTATGTGGTTTTTTTTGTAGTAGGTAAGTTACATTTTTTTGCATCCATTCCTCTTACATGTGTAAGACCAAGCAGGCTGTTTCAGTCGGGGTGGAGGGAGGTTGTCCCCGACCACCACAAATTGTATGCAGCACAGGTGGAACTGTCAATCAAAGTTCCCTGATCTCTCCTGACAACAGATAAGTTCCTGACCTGAGCCAGACTAGGGGGAGGGACCCTTATCTCTTGAGAAGAATGGCTCACAGATGGAGAAGCAGTTGGCACCCAGGAGAGAGTCAGTCTGCTGAACAGGATGTGTGAGCTCTTCTGTTTCTTGTTCCCTCTTCGCCTGTTTCATTCACTTTAATTCAGCATCCCACACCTTGCCAATCAATTTCATTTTTTGCCCCTCCCAGCACACACATCTGGTTTTGTCTCAAGTGAACCAGGGTCTTTCTTTTGTTTGCTATGCCCCATCAGAATACCTTCACTTAGGTTCATGTGACACAGAACTAAAGCCTGAGAAGTATAAAGTTATGAACTGCATTTAGAAGATAAAAGCTGCTAAATCTCAGCACAAACTATTTCACTGCATTTTGATATATATATATTTATATATATTTGTCAAGTTTGTTTAATCTAAGCTGCAAATGCTTGTGTACCACGAATAGTGTTTGCAACAAGAAATGTTATCCAAATGGTTTCATGTGTATTAATGTTAACCCAGTGTATTGATGTTAACCCAGTATGATCTATGTGGTTGGGAAAAGTGCTTTTGAGTCCTCCGATATTTATTTGAACCATGTCAATTCTGTTAGATAATATTGATTCAGGTAAACAGTGAAACAAGAGTAAACACTAAGCAAACACATCTACTTTATCATGAGCTTGTTAATAGCACCTTCTTGTAATATCCAGTATAGGCAAATAAAAATTTTTTCCCTAATTTTCCACTGAAATTTGTCTTTATAACTTATAAAGTTGAGTTGTAGAGGGGGCTAAAAGGTTTGGAAAAAGGATCATCTCTAAGAAATAATCATAGATTCTATTTAGAATGCTTATTATTAACATCATCTAATCAGCCCTCACAGCAACCCAAAGTGCAGGCATGATCTCTGTTACCTGGTGAAAAAACTGAGGCTCAAAGAGGAAAAATTGACTTGCCCCAGGTCACCCCTTATTTATGAGGGAACAGAGCTGAAATCTGAACCAAGGAATATCTGTCAGCAAAGCCCAAGCTTTGACCCACTACACTATTTAATTTCTATAACAGATTCTATACTCTGTTCATCAGTCCATGAAAAAATATCTACAGGGTGCAAGAAAAAATTGGATACAATTTGTCACACAAAATGGCTTTTTAAAACCAACTCAGATAAGAGACTTGGGTAGGTTGTAGTTGAAAATGGTGGGAGAGATATATATATATGTCTCACAAATTTCAATCTCTGCTTTCTCACCCTGATCAGAACCCTAGAAATCATAAGTTCAATGCATAATACTTATGGTTACTAAAGAGACAAGTTCAGAACTCCCTTTAACAGTAAAATTTACAAGGAAAAACAAAAAAAACTTGAAGCATTCAAATGTGTGAGAATAGTGCCATGATTTTATCCAGTGCTCTCACAAACCCTGATGTGAAAAATGGGCATTAAAAATAGAAATTTCCAGAAATCAACTTGTACAATTGGACTTGGTGGAGCATACGGACAGTGGAGATAGAGGACAGTGTTCTAAAGCAAGAATATAAATTCACGCTACATAAGAAAGGCATTTCCTCTTAAAATTAGGTTGAAAGAAAATCCAAACCCAGCATCTGTTGGGTTGCCTTCTACAGGTGTGATTTTCAGAGTGAACTCAGTGTCACCTGGGAACTTGTTAGAAATGAAAATTCTCTGGCAGCATTAGACTTTACTGGATTAGAAACTCTAGGAGAGAAGCCAAGCAACCTTCATTATAATAAGCTCTCCAGGTGATTCTGATGCGTGCTCAAGTTTGTAAACCACTGAGCTCCAGGTATTGATACAAACCTGCCCTACATCCTGGATTTCAAGAAGAAGCGCGTAGGTCCTTACTGTCAGATGAGACTCAGTGGAGCTTTCTGTGAAGGGAGAAGGAACTCTAAATAGTGCAGCATTTACTTTGTTTAATCTCCCCATGATGTCATCAAGGGATCTCAAAAACTGTCTGTCTGACATATATAGCAAATATTAATCTTACACGATAATTGGGCATGTAAGAAACTTTATATATTTTCTGTTCATCCCACATCTCACCAAGTTGGCAGAGAATCCAACCAGAGGCAATCTTAGGACCTCCTTTCCCCATGGTTTTAGGAACATCTTTGATTGAATCATGGGTGTTAATTGTAGAAAACTTGGAAATATCAGGAAGGCATCTTAGGTTTTCAGTCCACACTGGTTATCACTGAGAAATCCACTGTAGAAGCCAGAAGGCCCATTTAGTTCTGGCTGTTCTGCTATTTTGTGGCAGACCATCACTGGGAACCTTTGTTCAAGGGTTTAGCTCCTCTAGGAATATCACGCAGACACAATGTTGGAGGTCTTGACAGTACCCCTGCTGCTGCTGCTGCTGCTGCTGCTGCTGCGTCACTTCAGTTGTGTCCAACTCTGTGCGACCCCATAGATGGCAGCCCACCAGGCTCCCCCGTCCCTGGGATTCTCCAGGCAAGAACACTGGAGTGGGTTGCCATTTCCTTCTCCAATGCATGAAAGTGAAAAGTGAAAGTGAAGTCGCTCATCGTGTCCGACTCTTTGCAACCCCATGAATCGCAGCACGCCAGGCCTCCCTGTCCATCACCAACTCTCGGACTGCACTCAGACTCATGTCCATTGAGTCAGTGATGCCATCCAGCCATCTCATCCTCTGTCGTCCCCTTCTCCTCCTGCCCCCAATCCCTCCCAGCATCAGAATCTTTTCCAATGAGTCAACTCTTTGCATGAGGTGGCCAAAGTACTGGAGTTTCAGCTTTAGCATCAGTCCCTCCAAAGAACACCTAGTGCCACCAAATAGCCCTATGAGGCATTTCTGGATGAAGTACTTGAACCAGCTTGTCCCAGATCACAGAACTCTAGGGTGAGCAAAAGGGATCAGGATTCAGATCCAGTTGTCTCCCCAGTACCTGACAGAGACTTAGCTCTTTTTCTGCACCACACTGCCTCCTGCTCTGCCCTTCTGAGGACAACCAAACAAGGAACTCACATTTGGATCAAATGTCCAAAAGTGCATCAATGTGGCCAAAGCACCTGCTAGGTGCCCCTTCAGTTCAGTTCAGTCACTCAGTCGTGTCTGAGTCTTTGCGACCCCATGGAGTGCAGCAGGGCTTCCCTGGGGGCTCAGACAGTAAAGCGCCTGCCTGCAGTGCGGGAGACCTGGGTTCAGTCCTGGGTTGGGAAGATCCCCTGGAGAAGGAAATGGCAACAGCATGCCAGGCCTCCCAGTCCATCACCAACTCCCGGAGCTCACTCAAACTCATGTCCATTGAGATGGTGCTGCCATCCCACCATCTCATCCTCTGTCATCCCCTTCTCCTCCTGCCTTCAATCTGCCGCAGCATCAGGGTCTTTTCCAAGGAGTCAGTTCTTCACATCAGGTGGCCAAAGTATTGGAGTGTCAGTTTCAGCATCAGTCCTTCCAATGAATGAAAGAAAGAAAGTGAGAAGTGAAGCCGCTCAGTCATGTCCAACTCTTAGTGACCCCATGGATTGTAGACTACCAGGCTCCTTTGTCCATGGGATTTTTCAGGCATGGGTTGCCTTTTCCTTTCCCCAGGTCTCCTGTGTTGCAGGCAGATGCTTTACCATCTGAGCGATCAGGAAAGCCCTATGAATATTCAGGATTGATCTCCTTTACGATTGACTGGTTGAATCTCCTTGCAGTCCAAGGGACTCTCAAGAGTCTTCTCCAACACCACAGTTCAAAGGCATCAATTCTTTGGTGCTCAGCTTTCTTTCTTATAGTCTAGCTCTCACATCGATACATAATTACTGGAAAAACCATAGCTTTAACTGGAAAAACCTTTGCTTTGTCAGCAAAGTAATGTCTCTGCTTTTTAATAAGCTGTCTAGGTTGGTCATAGTTTTTCTTCCAAGGAGCAAGCGTCTTTTAATTTTATGGCTGCAGTCACCATCTGCAGTGATTTTGGAGCCCCTCCCCCCCAAATAAAGTCAACCACTGTTTCCCCTGTTTCCCCATCTATTTGCCATGAAGTGATGGGACCAGATGCCATGATCTTTGTTTTCTGAATGTTGAGCTTTAAGCCAACTTTTTCACTTTCCTCTTTCACTTTCATCAAGAGGCTTTTGAGTTCCTCTTCACTTTCTGCCATAAGGGTGGTGTCATCTGCATATCTGAGGTTATTGATATTTCTCCTGGCAATCTTGATTCCAGTTTGTGCTTCCTCCAGCCCAGCGTTTCTCATGATATACTCTGCATATAAGTTAAATAAGCAGGGTGACAATATATAGCTTTGACGTACTCCTTTTCCTATTTGGAACCAGTCTGCTGTTCCATGTCCAGTTCTAACTGTTGCTTCCTGACCTGCATACAGGTTTCTCAAGAGGCAGGTCAGGTGGTCTTGTATTCTCATCTCTTTCAGATTTTTCCACAGTTTATTGTGATCCACACAGTCAAAGTCTTTGGCATAGTCAGTAAAGCACAAAGTGTTTTTCTGGAACTCTCTTGCTTTTTCAATGATACAGCAGATACCCCTTGGAAGTCATCAAAATGACTGATTAGTAATACATTGGATTAAGGCTCTCCTTGGTGGTCCTGCCCAGTATCGTGAATCAGAATCACATATGGAGAAATAAGAGAATTCTCTCTTGGAACAAATGCTAGAAGCTCAATGTATTTTGCATTGGATCAATACATCCTAACTCACTGGCTGGTGCAAGGGTCCAGACCAAAGAGGCTGTGAATTTTGGAATAACTGTTGGAGAGGGCTTAAAAAGGAAAAGCAAGGCTAAGCTAATAAATTCACATTAATAATAATCTTTACTTGGCATTTACAAGTATCAAGCTCTATGCTAAGTATTCCAAATAGTATCTCAAAAACTCCATGAAGTTGTTTTCTGTTCCCCAGATACATCATCTGTAAAATAAGATTATATGAGCATCTCCATTACAGCATCATTGTGAAGAATAAATTAATGAATACATGTCAAATGCTCAGGAATGGACCCAGTACATAATAGACAGTCAGTAAGTGTTAGTGATTATTTTCTCCCTTTTACATATGAGAAAACTATGGCTTAGCCATGCTGAACAAAGTTGCCCAAAATAGCCTTGTTAAGTGTGAGAGTGGGTTTGAACCCCTCTGTTTGGAGAGCCATGCTGTAAATTCCCCCAGACTCCAGTGTCCCTGTGATTTCCTGTGCACCTTTCAAATGTCAGGAAACAAGCCTTCTAGATCCTTCCGACCTCACCCCTAAAAATGTGCACTTGGTCCTCCTAGACTTGATTACTTCTGCCTACTCCAAAATATGGTGGTGGTGGTGGTGGTGATGGTTTGTGGCTAAGTCGCGTCTGACTCTTGCAAGCCCATGGACTGTAGCCTGCCAGGCTCCAAAATATAGAAAGACCATTTACTGAGAGAGAGAGAATACGTGAAGTTTATTATCAAGAGTGTTAACAGGAATCAAGATAAACTTTCAGTGAAAACTATCGACGCTTTCATTAAGCACTGACCTAACCACTGAAAAGCCCTTTGATGGATGTCTCTCCACTATGGCTCCCGCAGAGGCCACCCAACTGCCTGCGACAGTAATGTAATCAGGTAACCTTTGTCTGTGACAAGCCCCGGGCTGGTGAATGTTCAAACACAACAAAAGGAGATGACTTTTTGATTGACACATCTGTTGCATGGATTGCCCTCATTGATAAAATCAGTCAAAACAAATCTGTTTCTGCACCAACACATGCTTAGAAAGACTGTGTTTGGAAATTTTCTGCCAGATGTGATATTTCCTGCGTTTTGCTTTGAAAGTCCTCAGTGTCATCTATCTTATGACAAAGGAGGATGTTCAGAAAGAGAGTTCACTATACTTCTCAATTTTTAATTACATAAGATCACACTGAGAATCTGTTAAATAACAGCTTCTGGGGCCGTAGGAGCAGACATTCTGATTCAGTAAGTTTAGAATCAAGTCAAAGATTATATATGAGCTGAGTCGCTTCAGTCGTGTCCAGCTCTTTGCGACCCTGTGGACCTTGCGACCCAGAGAACCCACTGGGCTCCTCTGTCCATGGGATTCTCCAGGCAGTGGGTTGTCATGCCCTCCTCCGGGGTATCTTCCCAACCCAGGGATCATACCCAAGTCTCTTATGCCTCCTGCATTGGTAGGCAGGTTCTTTGCCACTAGCGCCATCTGGGAAGCCCCATGTATATGTATATATAAAAATTTAAAATACATTTTATTTTTTAAAAACCATGCCAGAAGTGTCCCTGGGCTTTTGACACTGTCGGATATGAAAAAAAAAAAAAAAAGGTTGACAGTGTTTTTAATAAAACATTAATAAAAGTGAAGTGCAAGTTGCACAGTCATGTCCGGCTGTTTGTGACCCCATGGACTATAGAGTCCATGGAATTCTCCAGGCCAGAATACTGGAGTGGGTAGCTGTTCCCTTCTCCAGAGGATCTTCCCAACTCAGGGATTGAATCCAGGTCTTTCACATTGCAGGTGGATTCTTTACCAGCTGAGTAAATTCATTAATAAAAAAAGAATACAGAGAATATGAATTCCACATGACTTTTTAAAGTGAATGACTTGATATATACAATCTTAGGTAGAATGTATATTCCTAGGGGCAAGCACTGATCTTTTCACTTGATATTCCCAGTGCCTGATATGAGGTGAGTGTTAGGTATTGCTAAATGAAGGAAGAATAAATAGACAGTAATCTGAGGGTTTTGTCTCATTTTGGTATCCTTGGTTTTGCTTTGCATTCAGTGAATAATCCTTAATAGAGATTCCATATTTGCAAAAATGGTATAAAACAAAGGTATCATTAAATAAGTTACTCTTAAATAGCCCCCGAACTACAAACTCCCAGCTTGCGGACATATTTCCATATGAACCACCGGGGAGGAAGATGGTCCATTTCCACGGCTTAGAAATGGCTTCCCAGTCAGTACTATTCAGGTTCAGTGAAGCGAACCCCACTTCAGGATAACCTTCCTATTTAACATCACTCTTGCTGCTGCCGCTGCTGCTGCTAAGTCGCTTCAGTCGTGTCCGACTCTGTGCAGCCCCATAGATGGTAGCCCAACAGGCCACTCTGTCCCTGGGATTCTCCAGGCAAGAACACTGGAGTGGGTTGCCATTTCCTTCTCCAATGCATGAAAGTGAAAAGTGAAAGTGAAGTCGCTCAGTCGTGTCTGACTCTTCGCAACCCCGTGGACTGCAGCCTCCCAGGCTCCTCCGTCCACGGGGTTTTTCAGGCAAGAGTACTGGAGTGGGGTGCCATTGCCTTCTCCAAACATTGCTCTTAGCTTCAGTGAATTGAGAGGACAGGGGCTTTGAAGACTCTCCGTGCCTGGTTCCCTAGGCAGGAGACATATGCAGGACAACATGTCTTGTTCTTAGGGTCAGCCTCTTCCCAGCCTTCATGATGACATCATGAGGAAAGAAGCATCGTGGAGGAACAGACTCCTGAGAAGCAAATCTGAGTCCAAGTCTGTGATGAAACACTCTGGTCTCCTATTCTTCCTCCTCTCAACTTATGCCTAAAAGACTTCACATAATTTAGGGGTAAGAACAGAGAGAGGAAAGAAAACTTCTAGGTAGGCACAGTTTTCCCTTTGTGGTTATTTAGTCACTCAGCATGTCCAACTCTTTGTGACACCTTGGACTGTAGACCACCAGGCTCCTCTGTCCATGGGGTTCTCCAGGCAAGAATACCGTGAGTAGTCCTTCTCCAGGGATCTTCCTGACCCAGGGATTGAACTCGCATTTCCTACATTGGCAGGTGGATTCCCCACTGAGCTATAGGGGAAGCCAATGGTTTTCCCTATCCCTCTCTAATCTGTGGCAACCCTGGAGGCAAATAATAGTGTATCTTAAAATATGAGTAAATTACATCTCAGAGCCTTTAAACAACTGTCCCCAAATGACACCATCAATGAGAAGCTGAGGTGAGTTTGAATCCAAACCTGATTGATAGGAGAGTACTGTTTTTCAGCAGCGAACATAGGGATGTAGACTTTTTTTTAATCAGTGTTTTCATTTCCTTTGGATCAATACCCCAAAGAGGAATTTCAGGATCATATACTAGTTCTATTTTTAGTTTTCTGGGGAAATTCCACATTGCTTTCCATAGTGGCTTTATCAATTTACATTCCTACCAACAGTATGATAGGGTTCTTTTTTCTGTATATTCTTACCAGCACTTGTTATTTCTTGTGTTTTTTCATGGTGGTCATTCTAACAGGTATGAGGAGATATCTCCCTGAAGTTTTGATTTGCATTTTCCTGATAATTAGTGAGGTTGACTAGATGTCCATCGGCAGACAAATGGATAAGAAAGCTGTGGTACATATACACAATGGAATATTACTCAGCTATTAAAAAGAATCCATTTTAATCAGTTCTAATGAGGTGGATGAAACTGGAGCCTATTACACAGAGTAAGCCAGAAAGAAAAACACCAATACAGTATAATAACACATATAAATGGAATTTAGAAAGATGGTAACAATGACCCTAAATGCGAGACAGCAAAAGATACACGGATGTAAAGAACGGATTTTTGGACTCTGTGGGAGAAGGAGAGGGTGGGATGATTTGAGAGAATAGCACTGAAACATGTATATTATCATATGTGAAATAGATCACCAGTCCAGGTTCGATACATGAGACAGTGTGCTCAGAGCTGGTGCACTGGGATGACCCTGAGGGATGGGATGGGGAGGGAGGCGGGAGGGGGGTTCAGGATGGGGAACACATGTACACTCATGGCTGATTCATGTGAATATATGGCAAAAACCACCACAATATTGTAAAGTAATTAGTCTCCAATTAAAATAAATTTAAAAAAAAGAAAAAATTAGTGAAGTTGAGAACCTTTTCATGTACCTGTTGGCCATATGTGTATCTTCTCTGAAACAAAATATTCAAATCCTCTGCTCACTTTTAATGAGATTGTTTTGGGTTTTGGTATTGAATTATATGAGTTGAAGGGCATGTATTTTTACAGAATATGCTTTTAATGTACTTGACCTTTCATCTAATACTCACTGTTTGGGCTCCATTTCCCTATACCACAGCCTAGAAATTGTCTCTAGGGGAAGAGTCTTTATGTATGTGGGACTTACCTGGTGAGGTGAACCAAGGATTGGGGCTCTGCTTTGGCTTCTTTCCTATCACTGCAAACAGTGATTTTACAATTTCTACAAGTTTTGTAGTTTTATAGAATGGGAGCAAAAGTCAGATACCAATTACTTATGATGGTTGAGATCATAAATTTGCTTGGATGGTCTTAGAGCAACACACACACAAAAACTGAGCTATTTTAAAACATTTATTGCTAGACTTTTGATAGAGGGAAACCTCAGGGGTAACTATAAGCATTTCAAAGATATTTTCTTTTCCTAAGGATTTATCAACTTAATTAAAATCTTATTTGAGAACAGTCAACTGACTTCAGTCATCACAGTGAATAATTATAAAATAAAGACTAACAGACCAAAACAAGCCTAGGTGATCATTATTCTCATAAGCTTCCATCTAATTGAGTTCTTAAAAATTCAGAGTCATTGTCCTATATAAAAAATGTTGACCTTAGCAGTTACTTTACCAAAAATTAACTTAGATTTAATAGACCAATTTTAGGACATATAATTTCTTTGAGTCAGTAATGTCCCATGTGCCAACTGGCAGTTAAGAAGTTCCATAAAACATTTCTGATCACTACCCCCCACCCCAATTAGGGCTTCTCAGGTGGCTCTAGTGGTAAAGAACTCACCTGTCAAGAGAGGAGACTTAGAGACTCCCATTCAATCCCTGGGTTAGGATGTTTCCCTGGAAAAGGACATGGCAACCCACTCCAGTATTTTTGCCTGGAGAATCCCATGGACAGAGAAGCCTGGTGGGCTACAGTCCATAGGGTCGCAAAGAGTCAGACACAACTAAAGTGACTTAGCATGCACCCTCCAATAAGATTAAATTTCTGGAAGAGAAGTCTACTGCCCAATTCATATGCCTTCATCTCCACCCATAAACAGAGGAATTAGCCCCTTCACCTTGGCCATGTACAGAGGAATCAATCCTGTATGTGTGTGTATGTGTGTGTGTGTGTGCGCGTGCGCATGCACACGCACGCGCGTTCATGTGTTAGTCACTCTGCCATGTCTAACTGTTTGCAATCCCATGGACTGTAGCCCACCAGGGTTCTCTGCTCATGGAATTCTCCAGGCAAGAATACTGGAGTGGGTAGCCATTGCCTTCTCCAGTGGATCTTCCAAGCCCAGGGATCAAACCCAGGTCTCCCACGTTGCAGCAGATTCTTTACCATCTGAGCCACCAAGGAAGCCCCAATATCTTGCTTATGTCCCAAAACAATCTTCAGTTCAGTTCAGTCGCTCAGTCGTGTCCGACTCTTTGCGACCCCATGAATCGCAGCACGCCAGGCCTCCCTGTCCATCACCAGCTCCCGGAGTTCACTTGAACTCACCTCCATCAAGTCAGTGATGCCATCCAGCCATCTCATCCTCTGTCGTCCCCTTCTCCTCCTTCCCCCAGTCCCTCCCAGCATCTTTTCCAATGAGTCAACTCTTCTCATGAGGTGGCCAAAGTACTGGAGTTTCAGCTTTAGCATCATTTCTTCCAAAGAAATCCCAGGGTTGATCTCCTTCAGAATGGACTGGTTGGATCTCCTTGCAGTCCAAGGGACTCTCAAGAGTCTTCTCCAACACCACAGTTCAAAAGCATCAATTCTTCGGTGCTCAACCTTCTTCACAGTCCAATTCTCACATCCATACATGACCACTGGAAAAACCATAGCCTTGACTAGATGGACCTTAGTCAGCAAAGTAATGTCTCTGCTTTTGAATATGCTATCTAGGTTGGTCATAACTTTTCTTCCAAGGAGTAAGCGTCTTTTAATTTCATGGCTGCAACCACCATCTGCAGTGATTTTGGAGCCCCCCAAAATAAAGTCTGACACTGTTTCCACTGTTTCCCCATCTATTTCCCATGAAGTGATGGGACCAGATGTCATGATCTTCGTTTTCTGAATGTTGAGCTTTAAGCCAGCTTTTTCACTCTCCTCTTTTACTTTTATCAAGAGGCTTTTTAGTTCCTGTTCACTTTCTGCCGTAAGGGTGGTGTCATCTGCATAGCTGAGGTTCCTGGCAATCTTGATTCCAGCTTGTGTTTCTTCCAGTCCAGCGTTTCTCATGATGTACTCTGCATATAAGTTAAATAAGCAGGGTGACAAGATACAGCCTTGACATACTCCTTTTCCTATGTGGAACCAGTCTGTTGTTCCATGTCCAGTTCTAACTGTTGCTTCCTGGCCTGCATACAGATTTCTCAAGAGGCAAGTTAGGTAGTCTGGTATTCCCATCTCTTTCAGAATTTTCCAGTTTATTGTGATCCACACCGTCAAAGGCTTTGGCATAGTCAATAAAGCAGAAATAGATGTTTTTCTGGAAGTCTCTTGTTTTTCCATGATCCAGCAGATGTTGGCAATTTGATCTCTGGTTCCTCTGCCTTTTCTAAAACCAGCTTGAACATCAGGAAGTTCACGGTTCACATATTGCTGAAGCCTAGCTTGGAGAATTTTGAACATTACTAGCATGTGAGATGAGTGCAACTGTGTGGTAGTTTGAGCATTCTTTGGCATTGCCTTTCTTTGGGATTGGAATGAAAACGGACCTTTTCCAGTCCTGTGGCCACTGCTGAGTTTTCCAAATTTGCTGGCATATTGAGTGCAGCACTTTCACAAGATCATCTTTCAGGATTTGAAATAGCTCTACTGGAATTCTATTACCTCCACTAGCTTTGTTCATAGTGATGCTTTCTAAGGCCCACTTGACTTCACATTCCAAGATGTCTGGTTCTGGTGAGTGATCACACCATCGTGATTATCCGGGTCATGAAGATCCTTTTTGTACAGTTCTTCTGTGTATTCTTAGGCATCTTGAAATATAGGCAAAATACAAGAGAATCATTTACACATGAACTAGGGGCCAACAACTTTTTAGTAACATGGCCAGTAGAATATATTTGTAAGGAAATATTGGTGAAATACTTATTTCACCAAATGACCCTGGCATGTTCTGTTGAAACAGTTGGTGAGAAAATTGCTCAGTAATATGATAACAGGTAGCACTTCCATCATGGTGATACTTACTTGGACTTAGGTATTTCAAGAGCCAAAAGCTTCAGCTTCTCTATATTGTTTAACCTTACATCCTCCCCAGCTGTATGTGCTTGTGATATGAGAGAATCTTTTAATTTCCTGTTCCTTTCAGGAAGCTTTTCTGTGTGTCTGTATCTATGTAGATGGAGACATCATATCCGGATAGTCAGGAGGTCATTTGGAGTGAAGCAGAAGATCATAGCTACTGGAAGCAAACACTCACATGTTACACTAGCATAATCAGTGCATAACCAATGCCTGTGATCAGAGTTTTATGGTCTCAATGATAAGCAATATAGAAAACCAATTTTCCATTTAAAACTGAATCCCAAATGGTCATGTTGAGTGTCATATCAAAGTAGATTTTAGGCTGCTTTAAATTTATATTCAAAACAACAGTTCTTTCTCTTTTTTTGCAGTATTTCTCATGGGATTTCCCCCAGAGTACATATCTATCTAAAAGACAGCCCCATCCGGGATTGAGAGTTAAGTCGCTAGGAAAGAGGACATTTTGGACACAATCCCCACTAACAGAAGTGATTCATTTTTATTTGTTGACCAGCAACAGTTCTGGTTCTTATGGTCTGCTGCATGGAGAACAATCATCACAGGGTTGAATTTGTTGAAAGTAAAAACTAATGGAGTAGGTGAGCCACTACTCCATTATGTGCTGAGTAGTGAATGACCTTGAGCCACTCACTCAAATACAGGGGCTTGGTTTCTTCATGTGCAAATGAGGTCTCTTCTTGGAGGTCCCTTCCAGCTGTAACTTTTCACATTTAGAACTTGAATGTGTATATTCAATATATATATTCTGAGTGGAATTCATTTTTTAGGTATTACATTAAGGACTAAGCATAATGACCAAGTTTTTTTAAGCATAAATCTCTAAAATTATTTCATACTTGGTCAAATCAGTTCTATCTCTACATTCAACACACAAATGTGCACACACACACAATAAACATCTATATCAGTAATAAGCATCACTAGATTGATATATTAATATTGAAGGACCCCAACATATAAGCAGTTTAATTAAAATATGTCTAAGGAAATCAATACACAATAGTACAACTAGCGTTCTTCAACTTATATGCTTATCTTTTAAGGGAAAGCTAAAAATTATCAGGGTTTTGTATGACTTATAAAGAAATAACCGATTAAAAATTAAAACTGGATGTACACATGTGTTCATTTTATTAAAATCCAATGAGATATAGAATTAGGACTTAGTACTTTTCAGTTTATTTCAATAAAAAACTTCAAACATTTTTAAAATGCTGGAACTTAGCATCTTAATTATATCGATCAATAATAAGGTTTCTGTTCAGAGGGCACTGAAAAATTAACTGTGTCACAAAATCACATTATATAAAGAACTTGTCGTGCTCATATCTGGATAGATGTTAAAGGGTATAGATAATGCCATAGAGCAGTGAAATTACTTGCAACTGGCAATTATGTTTCATATGCAAAATTATGCTGAGAAATTTAGGATCTCTCTGTTGGAAACATGAACATAAAAAAATTTCAGAGATTTCAATAAAAAATCGTCACCATACACCATATTGCAAAGTCACTACCATACTTCAGCTTAACTAAAATGATGCTTTGGTGTTAAACAAGGAAAAAAAAAAAAGGTTTAACACGCTTTGGGCTGGGTCCTTGGCAAAGTAAAGAGTCTCTCTGTTGGATAGCTTCTCTTTTTTAAAGGAGGCTTAGAGAGGGAGAAGAGACCCATAAGTCATGTTTCAGGCATGTTTCTGGCCTCAGAAGGGCCTTTTACCAAAAGTAAAAAACCCCGTTATTATTAGCAGAGAGCAGAGATAGTGGAAAATTATGCCCACATGCATTTGAGTCAATCTGGGAGGGCTACCCAACTCGGACTTTACCATAAGTATGCACTATTTAAGACTGAAGATCTAGGGTGTGGGCCAAACATCCCCATCTCTCAGGCTCCTTTGTGCAGTGGGGTCCAGACCAGTTTGGGGACTTGAGGTCATCTCTGTAGTCATCAAGAGGGGCGCTATTGCCCCGGTCTGGGCAGGAGTTTTGGGCTCTTTATTCTCTCTGGACGTACGTGTAGACCAGTAGCTGCTTTGGAGTGTTGTGTGAATGGCAACAGACTGCCTGAGGTTAATTATGCAATACGCCATGACCCAGCATGCATCAGCAGTGATTAATCCCATCTCAAACTTGTGCTGGGAAATAAGAGGTGAGACTGATGGACTCGATGTCCTGAAAGTGAGTTAATATCCTCCAAGAGCTGAGGTCTAAAATGCTACCTCATGGCTGGTGACACGTACAGGGAGAGGCCCCTCGGTGGCTATTTCACTTCATAAACACATTTGCAGGAAGTATAGCACGCATGCAAGGCCTTCTTGTAACTAGAATGAGTGTGCAAATGATGTCACATGGCAACAACTTTGGTGATGCTTTTCCAGAACAGTAAGGAAGAGCAGGCACCTATTATTAGACACAATATATGGATGAGGGTATGAGAAATTAAGTGCCTCAACCAAACATCGCAAGCCACTAAAAAGGAAACTAACTGAAGAGACGATGAATTCACAGAGAGCAGAGGTTCACACAGGCAGCAAGATGGTGCCTCCAGTTAGAAGTTAAAGGACAATGCAAAGCCAAAGAATTGAAAGTTTATTTTTACAATAATGGAAACTTCTGAATGTAATTTGAGGAAATTGACCTAGAATTTAAAGGGGTTACTCATAGCAAAGAATAAGATTGGGAGAGAGAAATTACTACCTATACAGGTAGTATAAAAACTGGCAGGTAAATACTCTTTGAGCAGTTACTATATTCCAAAACCTCCACTGTGGACTTTGCATGTATTGCCTTCATGTTAGCTAAAAGGGGCTTTCTTGGTGGCTCAGCCATAAAGAATCTGTCTGCCAATGTAGGAGATTCAGGTTTAATTCCTGGGTCAGGAATATCCCCTGGAAAAGGAGGGAAATCCCCCACTCCAGTGTTCTTGCCTTGATGGACAGAGGAGCCTGGTGGGCTACACAGTTCATGGGGTTGCAAGAGCTGGACATGACTTAGCAACTAAACTACCACTATCAAGGTAAAAGGGAAGTGATACTGACTCCATCATATGAATAAAAAAAAATTATTGGCGAAAGGCTATGCAAGGTCACCTTTAATTAAGTAGCAAAGCCTAGGCTTCCATCCACATCCACAGCTGTCCAGTGGTCATGCTCTAGTCTCCATGGGGTATTCTCACAAAGAGGAAGTAAAGTTGTTGAACTTGAATATAGCAACCACTTTAAATCAAGACACCATCATCATCATTTGTCTGGACTACCGAAGGAACTTTCTACCATTATTTCTGTTTTTACCTCCAACATTATCTATTGCTGTGCTGCGCTTAGTTGTTCATTCATGTCTGACTCTTTGCGACCTCACAGACTGTAGCCTGCCAGGCTCCTCTGTCCATGGAATTCTCCAGGCAAGAATAATGAGTGGGTAGCCATTCCCTTCTCCAGAGAGTCTTCCTGACCCAGGGATTGAACCCAATTCTCCTGCATTGCAGGCAAATTCTTTACTATCTGAGTCACCAGGGAAGCTCAAGAATACTGGAGTGGATAGCTGTTCCCTTCTCCAGGGGAACTTCCCAACCCAGGAATTGAACCAGGGTCTCCTGCATTGCAGGCGGATTCTTTACCAGCTGAGCCACCTGGGAAGCCCCTATGTAACAAATTATCCCAATTTTTACCTGCTCAGAATGACAAACACTATCTCACACAGTTTCTGAGAGTCAGGAATCTGGGCGTCCCTAAGCTGGCTTGTTCTGGCTTTGTGTTATCAGGATGTTGGCAGGGATCATCTAGAATCATCTGAAGGCTTGAGCGCAGCTGGATTTGGTCCCAGCCTTGGTTCCCTCACATGGCTGTGGGAGGAGTTCCCAGTTTCTTGCCTTAAGGTCTTAAGTTCCTTACAACAAGGCAGCCAGCTTCCATCAGAGCAAATGATTAGAGTGTGGTGGAGGCCGCATTTTTTTTCTTGACTTAGCCTTAGAAGTGAAGCACTGTCACTCCCATTATGTCCTACTCTTTAGGAGAGAGTCACCAAGCCCATCCACACCCAAGGGAGGGAGAATTAAGCTCCATTTCCAGAAGCAATGGGTATCAAAGAATTTGCAGGCATACTTTAAAACCAGCTTATGCCCATTTTTACTTTTACCAAAAAGTAAAAGTAAAAATCTGTATGTTGCCATCATGATCTTTTACTAACAAATTTCTTCCTTATTATTATTAACCTTTATTATTAACCTTTCAATGGTATCTCATTGATTTAAAGATAAAAACCCAACATCTTTGGTTCTATTTGATGTGGCCAGTGACTCACCCTCCTAACTCCTCTAATGTCATCTCCTGTTTTTTCTTCGCTCTCCATTTTCTGGTCACACTCTCTCACTTTGAGCTCCTCCAATATGCCAAATTCCTTTTGATTCAGGGC